>NC_090287.1:54434639-54677139 GCF_037392515.1 Haliotis asinina
CTCCTGATTAATTCATAGATGATATTTTGGTGGCCTGTGCACTTTCTCACAACACTGGGACGTGGCTTTATTATTTATGTTAATATGTTTCATATTCATATCATCATTAGCAGTTACAGGGCTCTTGCAATAATGGCACCATAGCGTTCTATCAATAATAATGATAACCGCTTTACTTTCCCAGATTTATTCCAATTTAAACTAAAAACGTATTATGATGCAGATTATCAGTTAGTAATCTCTCCCTAGACTAAACATAGCCGGATTAAGATTATCTATTGTATAGAGGATATGGTGTAGATAATAGCTATTGCTATCTCAGTTTACTACTGACGGGGCTTCTTGGTGATTATCTGTTGTATAGAGGATATGGTGTAGATAATAGCTATTGCTATCTCAGTTTACTACTGACGGGGCTTCTTGGTGATTATCTGTTGTATAGAGGATATGGTGTAGATAATAGCTATTGCTATCTCAGTTTACTACTGACGGGGCTTCTTGGTGATTATCTGTTGTATAGAGGATATGGTGTAGATAATAGCTATTGCTATCTCAATTTACTACTGACGGGGCTTCTTGGTGATTATCTGTTGTATAGAGGATATGGTGTAGATAATAGCTATTGCTATCTCAGTTTACTACTGACGGGGCTTCTTGGTGATTATCTGTTGTATAGAGGATATGGTGTAGATAATAGCTATTGCTATCTCAGTTTACTACTGACGGGGCTTCTTGGTGATTATCTGTTGTATAGAGGATATGGTGTAGATAATAGCTATTGCTATCTCAGTTTACTACTGACGGGGCTTCTTGGTGATTATCTGAAGACAGCTAAAGTCTGCTGCAGCTAAATATGTTAGCAAGACCACAGGGCTACTCACTCCTGTGTTTAGCCCAATAGGAGGTATATAGGTTAAATATTCCCCCGCACATTTCATTATCAGTCATACATTAGTGCATAGCATTATCTGTTATACAATAGTCTTTGTACTCACTGTTATATAGCATTATCTGTTATAGACCGGACTTTGTAGTCACTGTTATATAGCATTATCTGTTATACACCAGTCTTTGTACTCGCTGTTATATAGCATTATCTGTTATACACCAGTCCTTCTATTCATTGGCATATAGCATTATCTGTTAAAGACCGGTCTTTGTACTCACTGTTCTGTATATCATTATCTGTTATACATCAGTTTTTGTACTCACTGTTACATAGCATTAGCTGCTATACACCAGTCTCTGTACTCACTAATATATAGCATTATCTGTTATACTCCAGTCCTTCTATTCACTTTTACAGAGCATTATCTGTTATAGCCCAGTCTTTGTACTCAGTGTTACATAGCATTATCTGTTATACACCGGCCTTTGTACTCACTAATATATAGCATTATCTGTTATACTTCAGTACTTCTATTCACTGTTACATAGCATTATCTTGAACGTCAGTCTTTGTACTCACTAATACATATCACTATCTGTAATACATAAATCTTTGCATTCACTGTTACATAGCGATGTTGTTAAACATCAGTCTTTGTATTCTGTGTTACATAGCTTTATCCGTTATACGTCGGTCTTAAGTTTTGTACTAACTCGTACATAGCATTTTCTGGTATACATCAGTCGTTGTATTCACTGTTACATAGCATTATCTGTTATACATCAGTCTTTGTATTCACTGTTACATAGCATTATCTGGTATGCATAAGTGTCTGTACCCTTTGTTACATAGCATTATCTACAATACATAAACCATTGTATTCAATGATTTATAGCATTGTCTGTTATACATCGATCTTTGTATTCGCTGATGCATAGCATTATCTGTCATATGTCAGTCTTTGTACTCTCTTTTACTTCGCAATATCTGTTATACATCAGTTTTTTATTCACTGTTACATAGAACTTTCTGTCCTTCATTAGTCTTTGCATTCACTGTTACACAGCATTATCTGTTACATGACATTCGTGTAATCACTATTACATAGCATTATCTGGAATACATCAAGTTTTGTATTCATTGTTACATAGCTTCGTGTGGTATCCGGCAGTCGTTGTACTTACTCTTGCACAGCATTATCTTGTACACGTCAGTTTATGTACCGCTATTAAACAGCATTATTTATGATACATCAGTCCTTGTGCTCACTTCTGTGAAACATTCTCTGTTACACGAAGTAGGCGTATTTGTATAACCCCATTCCAGTTCCTGGTGATCCCCTCCCTCCCTCTGACCCTGCCTTGTGACATGGACCCTTGTTGTCTCTACTATAGGAAAACCTCAAATTTACACTGTCAGATACATAGAATCCCCAGTATGCCAGTCCGTTGGGGAACCGACAACCTTTGTTATAGTGCCCTCCCTCAACCTATCCAAAGCCGTATCCCCCTCCTTTTTCGTCCTCGGTATCCCCACACTGTCTGTAAACCGAAACTCGCTGGGACAGTATTCTCTGTATTCCACGCATCTGCGCAATCTGGCCTGTGGCTCGGTACGGTATACATACTCTCTCTGATACAATACACTCAGTTATCTGGCATTCTCTGCATTGAAAACCCCCGTGTAATACAAGATTCACTGAAATCCATTCTCGGAGGGTATTTATCCTGTTATTTATTTATGTTCTTTTCGAATAACGCATTTGTAAAAAAAACCCCCAAAACCCAAACAAAACAACATTAAACTGTTAAGCTGAAGAAAAGCGACAATGCCCAATGTTTCAACTAGACATCACATTTGCCAGACTTTAACCCAAAAGACATACAGTCAAACATTATCAGGCCTAAAGCAAAGTTTGTATTGGAATAAATTCTGAAATTCTTGGAATAGTTGACCGGAGTATTTGCTAGGTGTTACCGTGTCTACAAGACTGTTAGCAGAACAACGTGGAACTGTCAACCTCCAGCCTGATATTAAATCGGAGTAAATATTTTCACGTGGCCTTGGACGGATAATCATGGCCGTTGTGTTATAGATCATTGTGTAGGTGTTTCTTTGCGCTTGACAATGTATCACGTAGTCTGTATGTGTGTGCAGGGAGAGAGTGCGGGTCTTGGACAGGATGCATGAACTGTAGGACAAGTGCAGTGATACAAAGACAATGTTAGAGGATAAAAGGATAGGATGCATGAATGCGAGGACAGGTGCAACAATGCGTGGTTGGGATGCAATGAACAAAAGAAAGGATACTGGGACAATGTACATAGATACAAGAAAAGGGTACAGTAAGACTAGGAAGCGGTTCAAGGATACAAGGACGGGGTACAAAGGATAGTAAGACAATGTGCAACATACTAGGGTAGAGTACAATAATACTAGGACAAGGTTCAAGGATACCAGGATAGTGTACAAGGATACTAGTATAGGTTACGATAAAATACTAGCACAAGGTTCAGTGATGAAAGGACGGGGTACATAGGATACTAGGATAGTCTACAAGGATACTAGGGTAGGGTACAATAATACTTAGCAGAGCACAGTGATATCACTACAGGGGTAAGGGTTCTAGGACAGGGTAAATATTTCTAGGACAGGGTACAATCATACTTGGGTGGGGTGCATTAATCCTAGGTCAAACTACAAGAATACACGGACACTGTACAAGGACAGTCGGAGAGGATACAATACTAGGACAGAATGCATTACTCGTATAGGACGCAGGAGTATCAGGACAGAATTCAGCAACAGTGGTAGAGGACGCCAGAATACATCCAAGGACATGATGCAGTATTACTTTGAATGATACAACGCTAGGAAGGCACACATCAGCAATAGGAATAAATGCAAAGGTTCTAATACTATTCAAAAGTACAACACTATTAGGACACTTGTTCTTGTCCTGTTGAGTCCCCATGACGCCATCGTTGGCGGAGATGACGCATTAAAGTCATCACTAATTTGACGCCTAGTTATGGTATGATTCCAGGAACGATCTAAAATGTATCGAATAGCGTATGAATTTGGTAACCTGACATATCTCCACTTTCTTCTTGAGAAGGCTTTTAAATTCAAGACATCAAACAAACCGACTATTTGTTTTTAAATTTGAAGATCCCCAATATCATCTCCTGTAGTTAGGCTTTTAGTTTTACTAACACGAGCACCACGTTTGCAATTGTTCAGCAGAAGCTCAACACGAACTGCCACGGCTAACCCTGAAATATGCATAGAAGATAACAGTGACAATGACTCACCATTGTGGGTTAAGTCCTTTAAGTGTCGCTAGCGACGTAGTCCGAGAGTGACACCGCCGTCGACTGTTTGCTACTGCGACACTACGAGAGCGTTAGGATGACGTGTGGCTGTCTCTCAGTCGGCAGCTTGTGCTTCCCACAGTAGTAGCGTCTGTCCAGAGCGTGGCAGCGAGGCACTTGGTAGCGCTAACGCTGAGAGCACGTCCAAGGCAGGACCCTCGTGCCGTGAGTCACGCGGCAAAGCTTGTAGGTTTGCCAGACAAGCACAGGATCAGGCAGCCTATCGATCAAACATCAACCTTCGCTTTACGAACACTTCGTTTAAAGGACATTGTCGGACGTACTACTTATTTCAGCTGAATAATAACGATCACTGAAGATGACTTGAATTGATCTTTCGTAATCCATGCTTGTCCTAAGGGACGACTAACGGGATCGGGAGGTCAGATTCGTTGACTTTGTTGACACGTGTCATCGTATCCCAGTAGCTTAGATCGTTGCTCAGTTTGCTGATCAGTGGATTGTCTGGTCCAGACGCGATTGCATCCAGACCGCCGCAATAGAGCCCGAATACTGCTGAGTGCTGCGCACAACCAACTTACTCACTCACTCACTCACTTCTTATCATATTTTTTGTACAAAATATGTATACCTCTTTTGGGATGTATTTGTTCGGAATGGGTGTATTCTTTGAAGCAGCTGACGTTTTATCCGTTTTACGCGTTATGATATTACTACAGTGGAAGCCGACAAAACGGCACCTGTCCAATCCGGCATAAAATCTTAGTCCCATCCATAGCTTGTACATTTACCATTAGCGCTACAATCCAGCACTTTGTCTAAACCGGATTATATCTTCAGTCCCAGTGAGTGCCGGTTAAGACAGCTTCCACTGTATATTGAACTCGGTTTGAATAAAATGAATGTAATCTGTAGAGAAATTGTCTTGAATTTGTAAAGCATTATTTTATTGTTAAACGTAAGAAGCAACTTTTCCTGTTATGTACTTGTTGGCTGTTTCATGAAAAAATAATTTTATAATAAATTTGATCAATAATCAAAAGAGCGACAGTCAATCCAGTGATTGACATCAACATGATGGGGATACGATTATGTGTATTGACCGAATCAGCGAGTATATTTACCTGTTGTTGTGAAACGCTTCTCGCCACAAGCATGGTGTGATTAAGATTATTTCTAATGAGAGTCTTCACAGATTCCGCAAAAAGGCAAAAATATTATTTTCCCAAACCTTTCCTTCACGCGACCTTGGCATGCTAATTGCTAACCTAACGTATGTTAGTTTTTGTGATGAATTCGTACCTTAATGACTGTGCGCGGGTACAAACAGGTGAGAGACATTTTCTGCTGCAAATTACCAATGCACGTGGAACATATGCAAGCATTTGTTGGGGCACCTCAGTTTGTTACTGCTTCGTTCTGATACTGAATACCATCCTCGTATCCTTGGGGTCAGGTAGCCCAGTAGATAAAGTGTTCCTCGCATTTCTGAAGCTCATTTTGGATGTCCCTCACCGTCATATTGCTGAGATATCGCCAAATAAAAACCCTAATTACACTCTTACTCATACTCTTTAACTGCACAAATCTTCCTCCATGGGGATGTAAAACCGCCAGAGGGTGAGTAATGTTTTATGCCGCTATCAGCAAATTTGAAGGAGCAGCACGTCATGAAATTGACTTCACAGATTGTACTGGCATTGCGGCAGACGACCCGGATGTTGTATAATTTGGATTCTTTAACACCGACATATTGACACTTACCATCCTGGCAATATCCAGAGAGAGCTTGTTAATTCCAACACGATACATAAAGTGGAGACGATGTCCGATTTATCGAAACCGAATGCTGTAACTAAAACAGAATATTTAGCCATTAAGACAGCGATGCCACGAACAATGACTATAGAAAATATACAACCTTATTTAACTGTAGTTAAACAATGCACATCCAAGGAGTGGTTTATTCAATGGTCATGGATGTACAGGGATATTGGTATTCCATCTATCAAACCTCATCCCACAACATGTTAACTATAGACGTTGCGATTATGTAATTAATTGTTTGTTTAAACTGTACACTTTCATTTTGCTGGTTTATTTGAACAAATCTCTTGTATATCTAATTGTGACTTTGCTTATACCCGCGAATATCCACATTAGAACTGATCGTCAGAAACCCACGATCTGCACATGAATGCTTTGGTTTAGAAACGTCATTTAGCGAAAATGGCGACGTTGCGTAGAGCTGAACAAGGAATCCATTAATTATCTTTGGTTCGAATCCCTAGATTGTGATTTTCGGTTTGCCAACACCATGATCATATTATCACTGTTCACTATGGCAGAGTGACCCTCTCTAATTCATGCAGTCAAAAAAACGGTGCGTAAACGGGCAAAAGTTTAATCCCTTAATCCCAGCTGGTTTCAGTTTGTTTTGGTTTATTTCGGAAAGGACCCTTGAACATCCGTGCAAGATGTGGCCCTCAGTAAACCATGCTTGTTGTAAGAGGCGACGAACGGGATCTGGTGGTCAGGCTCGCTGACTTGGTTGACTCCCAAATATGTAGATCGATGCTCGTGCTGTTGATCACTGGATTGTTTGGTAGAAATTCTTACATACAAATGTATACAGACAGACGCCTTCAAGCTAAAATATTGCTGAGTGCAAACAACCAAACTTTGCATATTCGAGAAGAAGAAAGCTGAAGCGTCCAACGCCTAAAATAATGGTGAGTCAGTAAGGTCTTACGATGTTTTCAGCAATATTCAAGCAGTATTACAGATAGGGACTCC
Organism: Haliotis asinina; assembly: GCF_037392515.1. Taxonomy (NCBI): domain Eukaryota; kingdom Metazoa; phylum Mollusca; class Gastropoda; order Lepetellida; family Haliotidae; genus Haliotis; species Haliotis asinina. The sequence continues at coordinate 54,441,660 of NC_090287.1, forward strand.
AGAAATGGGTTAACACATTGTACCAATCTGGGGAATCGAGCCCGGGTCTTCAATGTGACTAGCGAACGCTTTAACCACTATATTACCCACAGCGCTGGATTGAATTGTTCCATGACATTAATCGGGATACGACGTCAAGACAACGTAGGATTACGTACGTGTGTAGGTAAAGAAAACGTCATACCGATATCAAATATTCATACATTTATTTCTAATGCTTCCTAAAATCCATTTGTATTTTACATTATGATACCATGTGTGATTATCGGGTTAATATAAAATGAGTATGGCTTTACTCTGCTTTTCGCAATATTCAAATATCAGTGGGGAACACCAAAAATGGGATTATGAAATTTTTACGAAGTGAGAAATCTAATCTTCGGCATGCTGAGGGAACGCTTTATTCATCTCCTTGTGGCAGCGATATTCTTAGTAGATAACAATCCTGTTTCTTTGTCGGAGACTGTGGTGGTGTGGCTCCTGCTTTGTTCAATCACGTCTATTCGCTGTGGAATATTTTGTGAAGATTTGCCTTGTTGAATACTTTTAAAGGGGTGGGTAGCGCAGTGGTTAAAGTGTATGCTTGTCACTCCGGAGGTAGGGGTTTGATTTCCTACATGGGTAATTTTGTTTGTAGCTCATTGCTCGTGTCCCTGGAATGTATATACAGTTCTGATAAAAGCGACATATAACCATGGTATAACTTGTTCACTGCTATTCAGGTCTGTCTTTATTTTGTGGCCAGTATTTTGGGTAAATGAGAAAAGAACTGTATGCGCTTATTGCTCATTTGATAAACGTCATTACACATGGCGTAGTTTCAACGGCATTAGTGTGTGAGCATTCTGAATAATATTTGTCCCGAGTGACATTTTGCCCAAGGCTATGTAAGTCCAATTTAAGGCGACATGAAACAATATTTACTCCCACGGACAAGGATGCTTTGCGATCTCTCATTGATGAACTGTTCGTATATTGCTGCCGTACTTGATGATCGACCATTCTCTGGCTGCATTGGTAGTCTATATTTGATATCAACATGACGGTTTCTGTACTAAAAAACCTACCTAATCTTAAGTAGTCTTGACGTCGTATTCCGATTCAAATCATGGAACAATCCATTATTTTGAGGGCGGTGGGGTAGCCTAGTGGTTAAAGCATTCGCTTGTCAAGCTGAAGACCTGAGTACGATTCCCCACATGGGTACAATATGTGAAGCCCATTTCTGGTGCACTCACCGTGATATTACTGGAATGTTGGTAAAATCGGCGTAAAACTAAACTCACTCCTCCTCCCACAACCCTCCCCACTTTTCATCATTGTCCATACTCAATCACCCAGTCAGTCTGCATTGCTGCCACAACTGTCCCTACAGGACGCTTTAACTGAGATCACCACAAGAGAACCCAGTCATAGATTCGGAAGCCCATACGTTTTAATTAATGTTGATAGCCTCATCATCACAGATGCTGTAGGTAGCCTAGTGGTTAAAGCGTTCGCGTATTCAAGCGTATTGCACCAATGTTGCTAAAACGACGTAAAACTAAACTCATTCATCACCACTAACGATGGAGACCACCAGTGTTGATCATTCATTCATTCATTCATTCATTTAGCACCAATACCCAGATGACCTGTTCAAGCGCGCTTTGTTTCCCCTTGGATCATTAGATGTCAGTCTATAACGACACAACTATCAATCTCAACTCCCTGGGGATCATACAACTCTTGCAGCCTCTAGGCACACCGAGTTAATGTGACTTTTCCATTTTTACGAGGTACCCATTCACAGCTGGTTGGACTGGGACTCGTAGTCACAGTACTTTGTTCAGATTTACTGCACGTTGCTGCACCCGCAACTAGGTGTTTGCATGTATTCATGCGGTCAACAACCGGTTATATACCAATGGATTTGTGGGTTCTTTTGTACAGGGTTGTATACTGTACACTAGGGGTTGTGACAAAGAGTCTGAACATAACGTTGGCTCCAAGGTTTTTCACACCCGGTCACAGGTGGGCTCGATCCCGTCACCTCAAGCTCGCTTCATCACTAGCCTTGCGCTTTAGTCAAATAGGCCAACATGTCCCATAATCCTCCTTATCCAGCTTCATCAGTACCGTAGCATCAGGGATGCAAAGGTTTATTGTAACAGACGTTCCCGGGGTAGAATAGGCCTTCAGCAACCCAGCCTTGCCATAAAAGGCGACAATGCTTGTCGTAAGAGGCGACTAACGGGATCGGGTGGTCAAGCTCGTTGACTTGGTTGACATCGATTCCCACTTGCGCAGCTCGATGCCCATGTTGTTGATCACTGCATTGTCTGGTCCAAACTCGATTATTTACAGACCGCCGCCATAGAGCTGGGATATTGCTGAGTGTGGCGTAAAACTAAACTCACTCACTCACTCTCTTGAAAAACGACAAAATATCCCTGACAACGCAGCCGAATCAAAAACTGTTTGAAGAGGCGGTAAAATCCTCATTTATCTGCCTGATTTCTCCCGCTCGTCGTACCAGGGAGAACAGAACAGGTGTACTTTATCCCTGGTCGTGCTAACGAGTGAGTGAGGGAGTATGTGAGTGGGTGAGTTTATTTTTACGCCCCTTTAAGCAATACTCCAGTAATATCACGGCGGGGAACACCAGAAATGGGTCTCACTGATTGAACCCATGTAAGGAATCGAACCCGTGTCTTCGGTGGCACGAGCGAACGTTTTAACCACTAAGCTATCCCAGCGCCCGCAGCTACAATTCAGATTCCCTCCTCACATAAAACGGTCAAGGGCTTCACTATCATTTGCAAAAGCAATGTGCACACTCATAATTGATATTCCAACGAATAAATATTTTAGTGATTAATTAAGACATGCTTGTTTTTTCAACGCCGCTCTCAGAAATATCCCAGCTTTATTGGAGGAGTCTGCAATTAATCGAGTCTCGACCAGACAATCCAGTGATCAACAGCATGAACATCGACCTACGATCTACGGTGAAGACCAATTCTTATCTGGATCATCTCTGATCCTTTCCGAAATAAATCAATCTTTTTACCAGTTTGCATTTCGTATGTGTGACTGCATACATTTATAGTGGGTCACTCTACCATGATGACAAGTGATGACGGTGCTGACAAACTGAGAATCATAATCATATGATTCGAACCTGTGGTCACAAATGGATTCTTTGCTAAATGTTACACATGGGCTCTCAGTTTGGTCATATCCTCTGAACATCGACATCGATGCCCAAGATGCCAATCACTGGATTGTCTGGTTGTAAAGCTAGGACCGTCATATGACAAAGATTTCTAATGATAATGTCCTTTGTAAACAAAAGGAATACACAGAAGGGTATATAAAGTTCGTGACTACCAGTTGTCCGACTTCCATTTTGTGGAGGCCGTGGTGGCTGAGCGGGTTAGATGGCTGACTTTGTGTGCTGGTGATTAGGTTCCTGACTCTGAGAGTGAGGGTTCGAATACTAGAAAAGAACACAACCCAAAAGTACTAGAATCTGTACTTTACTAGGGAAGTGGAATCTCAAATATGACATATATTGCAAATCGGAAAATCATAAAGACATTTAGTTTGAATAAAGCTCCAGTCTTTAATGGAATGACTAAGCGAATGCTATTTTATGGCGCACCAATATTCCATCAACAGACCTGTTCCAATGCTTTCGTAAATCAACTGTGTTGCTAAAATTCATAACCTCCAATCACGATATGCCTATCGAAACTGACAGGTGGGGAAAATGTGTAACTAAAACATATGGCCCCCTTTAAATCATCTGATTTCTTTGATGAATTTCATTACTTGTGTATCTGCCCATTTTTAAATGAGAGAAAACAGTACATTCATGGACACTTTTGGACTGAACCAAACCTTTTAAAAATGAATTTACCTTTTTCACTGTCGAAACCTGGCAACTCCTAGAATGTGTAATACCAATGTTATATCTTAACAACAGGCTTAACAATTCAACACTGTGCCCTGGTAACTATTCTCAATGATCTGTGAAGTTGTGGATGTATGATGTATATTTGTATATCTATAAATCTGCAAAAACAGGGAACAGAGATGTGTGTTTGCTTGTGTTTGTGTGTGTGCTTGTGTGCGTGCGTGCGTGCGTGCGTGCTAACGTGATTTACAGATGAGTTTTTGTTGACTTCGACGATAAGTTGAATTTGTCAGTATATGTTAATGCCCATAATTATAATCATACCAGAACAGTAAATTTATTATTATTATTCATGTTTATTCGGTTGACCATACTCTGAGTATGAGTATGATGCCTTATAATATACAAGCTATGTATTTTCATTTCTACATGAAAATATGTTGACATATCCTGATTTTCATCTAGTTTGAATAACATTATACTAGTTTCACATGTTGAATCGGGCTGTATTGCGGGAATAGGTGATTTAGAACGGGAATTTCTTTAGGTCGATCTATTGATGTTTCAAATATTTTATAACAATACATTAACAGCTGTCAGTGACCTAACGCGTGACGAAACAAATTCTACTAGTCTAGAGTTACCTCCCTTCACCTACTTCACGCTAGCCATTTTCCGACACGCATTACGTTTTATGTGGGCATGCCATATTCGTACGAAAGTTCTAAATTTGGAAAAACCAAAATGGAGTTATTCAGTCAGTAGATATGGATACGGTCCTACCGTCTGGCTACAGAAATATAATCTCTCTCTTTTTGCGCATGAGGTGTGCAAATATCTCTGCTCTGTGAGTTCGCATTTTGGCAGCTGTCCAATATCACTATTGGCTTGAAGGCGACGATTTCAAACAGCACCTGCCTATGACGATTGTTTATTACAGCATGTCTAGCTTTGCTCCAAGGCTGCACTGAATGATAAGCCAATTGATGTACAGTAATTCGATCCTTTAAAGGGACAGTCTATTCTCGAAACGTTCGTAGCCCTACGAACTTCTTAAGCCCATTCTCAACACATTGGCTACGATCGAAATTAGGAATTCTTACGGCTACGAACGTTTCGAGAATAAAGGCCCAGTCTAGATGAGCAGACATTGCACGACTTGTGCAAGTCTACAGTATATCGTGCTTTAACCCTTGCCATTCAGCCTTCATTCATGTCGACAGATGCTAACATATATTAAGAAGGAGACATATTTGTATTTATTCCAATCCAGGAATAACGGCCAGGATGGTCAAAGGAAAGCGGGATGTAATCTAATCCGACAATCAGCTGATTGTGTTGCGATTTATGTTCTGATATTTTACGCCATTGAATTTCGATCCGATTACATGTTTCTTTGCGTAAGCTCCGCGAACGGAAAAGCCAAATGTTATCTCGTCTGAGTCACAGTCCTTGAACCATATTATTTTCCCTACAATCTTGTCTTCGCTGAAATGCTGAAGCCCTAAATGAAGCGAGTATAGATTTTCTCAAATTCCGGCTCACTAGGGTTCCTTTTCAATTTGAATAGGTTTATTTGTTACAATTAACATTGTACATATTTGGAGTCTAAGGGCTAGTCCAAATGTTAGCATGAAGTACATACGGAAAGGCAACTATGGTGTTAAACGCCCGCCGAAGTAAAGAGATTTTCCTAACTAGGTCAAATCACTTTTCCAGGAAATGCAGCTGTTCTAGGAAAGCCCGCTTGCGGTGCAGAGACATCGACAAGTGCTGGAGTGTGTCGGCTGGGCATTCACGACTTGTAAAAGAGGTTTTTTAAAAGGTTAATTACGATCATGGTTGGAAATAGCATAGGTTTATTCCTTTCAATCACTAACGTGAATTCAACTAGCTGGCTTTGACATGTCTACATTGGGAAGTAATGTATTTTTACACGAAGATTTGTTTACATTGTACAGTATTACTTTGACAAACGACACAATGCACACAATTTGCACTTTGTTCAGAAAGCAAAAGTAACTTAGTGAAGTTAATGTTTGATACTGTCATGAGCGATGTTGATACTTAGATATAATAGTGTGAAATTAATCCAGATTGTATTACCTCGAAGAGTGCAACATTATGATTGTTTAATATTCTGATATAATACTGACCAGAACATACATGCACGCACGCACGCACGCACGCACGCACGCACGCACGCACGCACGCACATACATACATACATACATAAAGACAGAACATTTGACGCATAAATTTTATGTGTTTTTCTTCAAGAAACAGTTCTATATATTTTCATATTTAACGTATCTCGTACATATTCTCAGTTCAATTTTGCCAATGCCACTATCTCTGACGGTATACTTAGCGCTTCATTCCTTGATCCTTGGGGCACTGGACAGATATATGTTGTTACATGTCTGTTTTCAGAAATAGAGGGAAGTGTATTAAAAGTTATTTCGAACTCCACCTGAATATCATGTGAGTACTAGACTTTATCAACGATAAAATATTTGTGAAATGATACGATAAGACATTAAGACAAGAAGACGTCACCAAATCACCTCTCTCTTCTGATTGTTTTTAGGACTGTCGAACTCTAAACAATGGAACTGATTTAACCTAGACGTTCAACCCAAGATTCAGGTGTGTCGATGGTCTTAAATAACTGTCAAAAAGCCTATAATTCTCCACTGATTTATCCACCTGAACTAGAAACACAACACACCAGGAATCAACCATATCTGTTTTATATTTAGAATTACAAATCGTGATTAACTGTACCCAAGACAGTATTTCCAGGTTTTAGGTACACTCGGGTGGGCATTTTCTAGGATTTCGAAAGTTTAATATGACTCTCACTGAAAACCCTGATACTCCAAAATGATACGCCCCAGTAACCAAAGCGATGCAAATATACTTCCCTAGTTTTGTTACCATGTTACACTGCCATTGTTATAGTGTATACACTTACCTTCCACATTTACAGTATCATTTGTAAATACAAGGATATGGCATGGTCGGAACTGTATGATAATTGAAATGGTATTATTTTTGATATATATACCATTAAAAGCAGGGGATATTGCATTTTGCGAACATACCACTAATCAATGCCAGTATATGAAGAAACATTGATCAGATACTTGCTTAAAACAGTTTACAGTATGTGCATTTCTTTCTTTCTTTCTTTCTTTCTTTCTTTCTTTCTTTCTTTATAATATACTTTTCTTATTATTTATGTCACATAGATTGTTGATTATTTCATATGAAAGATTGCTTATTGATTGATTAATTTAAGATTGTAAATTTATTAAATTTAATTTCGATTGCTTATTCATTTAAATTTATAGTTTGTTTATCACTAATAATATATAGTGTGGTGACCAGACACTACATGGTACAAATGTCCAATATGTTATTCACAAAATCATTACTTTTATATAGATGTTTATAATAACACCATGTTTGAAATAACATTCAGACAGACCCATGGTTTATGAACCTTTCAACACATTCATAAGAAACTCACATAAATCGTTTCAGTATATTGGTTTTCGAAAAGACTCATAATTTCGGAAAACGCCCTCCATAAATCATCGTATAGAATATCATATTGTGTCAGGATAAGATCATCTGGTATTATCACTATTATCACTATTTGATAATGATAAGTGAACATCTTATTGATATCCTTCTGAAATAAACACATACGGTTTATGATTTAATTTCAGAGGATTTGAAAGTATTTGTCCCTTCATGGCAGTTTGTTTCATGTGTATCCTGTGTTCACAAAGTTGCTTTGGCACAGTTTGGTGAATATTTGCAAGTTCAATATGTTTTATCCTGCACTGTACCTGCTGGAGATAAGTTAGCATACCTAACAGGACCACAATTACAATGCTAGGAAACGTACCTCCAGGCCTGGTAATAATGAAGGGCTATAACTCCTTTCTAGGTGTGTGGCTGAGATTAATAAACACATCGTATTGATGAAGTTGGGATTGAAATTAAGACGCCAAAGATTACGGATAGGACATTATCGATTCTATTTGTATAACAACATAGAACATCAGCCTGTACCTTTTGCTAGTATGTAAATGTTATGTTGTTATGTATGATAGGATACCGATACTATATTTAGAGAACCAGACAATGACTGATCGGTATATGCATTGTAAGGAAAGTGAAACTGTAGTCAGATCTGAGAATAACCTTCCCATACGTTGGGAACTTTAATTAGAAAATTATTTGGGCGACGTTTACTGGTTCTGTTGATGGTTACTCGCTAAACAAACTGCTCATTATGTTCGTACGCGCATTTCTTGCCTTACCATAAAGAATGGGAATAGCTTATGACGCTACCTCATTGAAAGTTCATTATCTGTGCCAAAAAAATCACCATACAACCATTAGGAAAGATGACATCATGTATACATCTGTATACACACTGATAAATTTTTCATGACAAGTTTCCGACAAATAAAATTTGTCACATTTAGATGGGAATTTTCAGCAACTAATTACGTTTCTATACACTCTGCATTAATTTTATGTGTTTATCTTTCAGAGCAAATAGGTTAAAAAAGTACAAGCAGTAATGGAAGACATATATTATAAAACGTACATTTGAAATAATTCTAGATTTTCGTTATCAATCTACAACAAATACCAGGTGATTGCACACATGTTTAGATGATGACGTCAAGCGCACATCAGTAAAGTCCATCTAATGACAAGTGGACAGTGAAAGATAATCTAAAAATAATTATGAACGAAAATGATTTGAGAAATTACAATAATACATATACTAATACATACAGTGGCATTTAACTTCCGCATTTCAATTTCATATAACAAAACTTTAATATATTGTACGATCAGGAATAAATGCATCAGAAAGTCCAATTCTTGACATGATTGAGTTTACCTAAAGCAAAACTAAAGGACAAGGGCGATAGTTCCATGGATGTATAATTATGTAAATTCCTTTTCACTTTTAACTTTCCGGTGTAGATGGTGACACCGATTTAAAGCAGGTTTGCATCTACACCGAAAGATCGCATGCACTGCAATAAATATATAGTATAACCTCAGATGTGAAGAAGATCGCATGCACTGCAATAAATACATAGTATAACCTCAGATGTGAAGAAGATCGCATGCACTGCAATAAATACATAGTATAACCTCAGATGTGAAGAAGATCGCATGCACTGCAATAAATACATAGTATAACCTCAGATGTGAAGAAGATCGCATGCACTGCAATAAATACATAGTATAACCTCAGATGTGAAGAAAACCGCATGCACTGCAATAAATACATAGTATAACCTCAGATGTGAAGAAGAAGAAGAAACCAAAACAAACAAACAAGAAACAAACAAACAACAACAACAACAACAAAATAAATAAAAAAGCCCCATGAGATAGCCATGTGAATACAATAGATACTATTATTATATATTTACACGCAGACGCTGTTTTGAAATATTGAATATATATGCCAGGATATTGCAGATAAATGGCTCTCGGTAGTTCAGTTCAGGAAACAGCAATAATTTCAGTTTCCTTAACGCATATCATTTCATCCAAGATGCATCACACTGTAACCAGATGGTTGATAACATAGGATCCTCTGCCCCTGACAAGACGTACTTTTTGTCAGTTAAATATTGTTCAGGGTATCATTAGGAAACAGGTACTGGATCACAACCTTATAGATCTTATGGCAGACAACCACAAAAATCCAATTGGAAGTCAGTCACTGATAAGAATTGATCATGGTTCTTTTAAAGGGGTGTATACACATACAAGCATTAGCCATTATCACAAATGCAATCAAGGAAGGACAGTCTCACTCCTTTCACGAACACCTGGTGTCATCACTGATTTCTTGTGATCCATTCCTATAATGGTCTCAGTTATTTTCCCTTTTCGCACCAAGCCTCAGAAATTTGTTACTGAGGATAGCCAAGACTGGGTATTCCTTTGCATTGACGTTCTATGTTATATTCACAACCAATATTTATTAGAAGTGGAATTAGCGCTTTGTTGATTCGTAAAGTTCAAAGGATTTGCCTGATGTTTTACATTATAAGAAAGGAACTGAGTTAAGCTATCATGTCAAATTATAAAGCTGACGGTGAGAAAGCCTTCATTGTGGAGTCGGTTCAGATTAGTGGGAGTAGTCACAGCTGCTAGGAAAATATTTCTTATTTCCAGTACAACTCAATTTATTCTGCACCAGATATATAGTCTGGTTCATAATTATTGAGAATTTTTCTTCTTACTTTGAGCTATCCTAACACCTCAACTGATTCACTGATACTTAAAACTAAGTAATGGTATAAGGGAGGTAACTCATCTTGGCCTACTGAGTATAGTACAATTAGAGTTACCTCCCCTGAATTTGTAGCAGACGTCATTTTCCTCAGAACTGTCAACAATGTCTGCTGAAGATAAAAGAAGGTTGATTTTTGAGTTGTGTAATCAAGGAATTGATGATGTAAATACATTGGCAGAGAGAACAGGAACTCCTCTTTCTACTGTGTATAGGATTAGGAAGAATTTTAAAGAGGGAAAGGATTTTGGGCACCAGAAAGGAGCAGGGAGACCCAGAAAATTGGACTTCTCAGATCGCGTCCGGCTGGGAATTTTAGCGTCTAAAAAGCAAAGGGCAAGCATCTCCAACATCAGGTATGAAATGATAGAAAGGGGATCAACAGTTGTATCAAATTCTACTGTTAGAAGAAATTTGATTGATCTTGGATGGGAGAAAAAGACTGGAATTCCTTCTCCTCTCATGAAACAAGAACATAAAGACAGGCGTGTTGAGTGGTGTTTGGCACATGAAAACTTTGACTGGGAAAATGTGATTTTTACTGATGAAAGCTCAATATGGGTATATCCCAATAATGTGAAAATAGGGACAAAGTCTGCGTCAGCACCGTTGTATCGACGACCTAAATACAGCCCAAAGTTTCATGTATGGGGAGGGATCTCCTTATTAGGAACGACCCCGCTGTGTGTGTTTGAGGGAAATCTGACAAGTCAACGCTACACTAACATATTAGATAACTTTCTCCTTCCAAGTGCACATGTGTTTTATGGAAATGGCTGGATTTTGCAGCAAGATAATGATCCTAAACACAACGCAAAACATGCCAAGCAGTGGTTTCAGGAGAAAAATGTGACTGCATTACCATTTCCTGCATATAGTCCTGACTTAAATCCCATTGAGAACATTTGGGGGATGATGAAGGAATGTGTGAATCAAAAGGGGTTGACAAAAATTGAAGACATGAAGAGAGAAGTGGTCCGATACTGGGACAGTATAACTCACGAAACGCTAACCTCTCTGATAGGAAGTATGCCTACCCGTCTTAGACTGTGCCGTGAAGCTCAAGGAGACTTGATAAAATATTAAATTGTTACCTACACAACATGAAAAGGTCAGTTCACTTTCACAATACATTCAGTTTTATCTGATTTGTTCTCGTTTAATAATATGAAATGTTTTAGCTATTCTCAATAATTTTGAACCATACTGTATTTTCGTTATCACGAAAGGAATAATTAGTTGGTCGGATGTTAGTCAATCCAGAGAAATAATTTCCAGCTATAATGACATCGTTATATTGTTCTGAATTTGCAGAACGACCATCTGATTGTTCGGTCTGGATCGTGTCAGTGGACACACTCAAAAGTACCTGACATATTTAGAAAAAAAAATTAAATCAAAGATTTTCACTTCGTTTAAAAGGAAGAGAACTATTGTCCATGTGTCAAGGTCTTTCATTAAATACTGAAAGGTCAGAAGGTGGTCAAAACGTGTAACCTCCACTAAAATGTAAGAGAACTGAAATCATTTCTGGACATGTATTACTTTGTGGTTTTGGGCATGTTTGCCCCATTTACAGAACAGGTAATCAAAGGAGACATGTTTTACAGACTGCAGAATGTTAGAGCACGATTGAAAGAGATTGCTAAATGAAGTTCCAATTTTATTGTACCCGGCTTTGACACGTAATTGAGTTGTGACATATATGCAAACTATTCTGGTTTACAAGCAGACCTCGGACAATAGAGATAGAACAAGATAGAACAAGATAGAACTACTTGAATTTGTATAAGTATGTGGTCATTTCAAACAATATCTGCTTGTAACTGCAAGTCAGTCACTGATAAGAACAGATCACGGTCTTTGAAAGCGAAATCAGTAGAATCTCTTAAGGTCTTTCGGAAACACTTTTTGAATGGTTTACAAGTCTGTTATCCGCTCAGAATAAAGAGTTAGGTTGTCTTACAGGAAATCTTTCAGAAAAAAAACAGGTATCATAATTTGGTTTAGTGCCTTTTAGTTTAAAACCAAAAACATTATTGGAATTGTCTTTTACTTTCAACAGGATGTATGAGCTTTTAGAAAACAGGCATTTTAGTTTTCCTAAAGTGAAAATCAGAAATGGCTGTTATATGGTCACGTGATAGTCATTTTTGACACGTGAAACCTAAGTTTAATAGTGTTGTGTAAGGAATGGGTATTTTTTTTCTAATAAAAAACAGAACAATCATATTTTAAACAATTTCTCCTGTAATTGAAAATACAAATGATTAGGATATCCCAAAATCAGTTACTAGACGAATCTTCTCTTAATGTGGATTGGTCTTCCCAAATTGCTTTAGCCCCACAGTTCCACAGTATCACAACATCGTTTTCCAATAGGCTGGTACTTATTTTCTATTCTTGGTACACATAGTCCTTTCAGGTATCCAACGAAATACGTTGGTGTCGGTAGGGAAATCTCTCTCTACTAGTTCATATTTCGTATGGAACAACAATGGAAGAGATGTGCAATATAATTGATGACAATCCCCATTCACATCTCCAGTGAATGCCCACCATTTGAAACCCCACCTTAACAAATCCAAGGTTGAAATTCATTCAAGTTATGAACCGGAGTTTATGAGATGTGGAAAAGGTTTCAATCTTTCACAATTGTATAGACAGCAACACCTATGCAGTAGGTGAAGCTAGCTTTTGTGTGTCTGTTCATGCATGTGCCTATGTGTGTCTGTGTGTGCCTTTGCGTCTGTGTGCCTGTGTTACCCAGCAGTCACCCGTTAATATGAGGAAATAGAATGAGAGGCCCTCCCACCATTGAAACTGTTCTCTGAATTACTGAAAATACATTCAACTGTAAATATGTCATGCAACTTTCTGACTGTGTTCTTTGTGTGTCTTCGAATTGATGTCTTTGATGGGACATTAAACAGAACCCTAGACCTTTATAAAATGAACTCTTGTGGGGAACATTAAAGTACCCAAAGACATCCAGCATTAGAACGCAGTGAACCCAATAAAATATAATAGTACGATATGTAGATAGCGTCATCTTTCGTTAACATGTACAGTGATGCAAGGGGTTGTAAATGTGAATTGTAAATCTGATCAGAAACTTTATTGGTTAGTATTGCATCCATCAATCAACCCCACACGCGCACGCGCCCGCGCACGCGCACACGCACATTCACAGGCCACACACATCTTGGTTGTCCGTCGGTCTATATATACATACATATACACATACATACATTCGAATGATACCTACGAGAGGGGTATGGTGTTTCCAATCGGACATAGGGACGAACCGTAGTTCAAATTTTTAGCTACCATCAGAAATAGAGCCCAATTCCGCCCACCTCGGGACCTGAGATGCTTGAGTCCACTCTTCAACTAAAAGGATGGAGATGAAATGAATCTCACGGCAGGGTGAATAACATATACACATAAACATAATGGTGAGAATATCTTTTTCCTCAATTCCTCAAGATTTCAGGTTTCATGAATACCCGGTACTGAAACTGTTTTCAGTTGAGTGAGTGGGTGTGTGAGTCAGTCAGTGAGTCAGTGAGTCAGTGAGTCATAAAAGTGCCTCCCACGAAAAAGATATATGTTGAGTAATTTTACAAGAGATCTAGCTGGCAAGACATAACATTCCTGAATGTTTCTTACACAACAAACGCCATGAAGTTAAAATGTCGCCTTAGACTAAAAGTCCCTTTACCAAAGATGAAAACAGTTCTTTCTGTCATGCGTACGATGACGACACAAACGTCATCGTTGCAGGCATCATCATCGTCGATTATTATTATTATTATTTTTTACAGATTGAGATAGAAATGCAGCAGAGAGGGTTTGGGTGATCCTGGCACAGTCAGGCTGGTCAAGCTCATCATCAGCTCAGGGCCCTCGCCCCCTCTACACGCAGCCCAGACAGCGAATGGGACTTCTCCCAGGAAACACTGCCTAGTCGAACCCACCAAGAACTTTCCGGAGAATATGGAGGCTCCCCAATACTGCAGCCTTCTGCATTACTCAGATTGTCAGAAGGGCTGTGCTCCCGGTGGAGAACCCGGGCACTCTCCTCATCTGCGCTAAGAGATCAGGAGGTACCAAACCAAGGGCACCGAGAACAATGGGGAGCCTGACGACAGTGTACTTGGGATGCAAGCGAGACATTTCAAAGGCGAGGTCCGCATATTTATCATGCTTTTCCTGCATCTTGCCAATAACATTGCTGTCAAAAGGGACAGAAAATTCTATGATAAAAATAATTTCATTGGCTTTATCAAAAAGGACAAGATCAGGTTTGTTTCCTGGAATTCGTCTCAGGCTGTATATTGGCCTATTCCAGAGCAGTTTATAGCTGTCATTTTCCAGGACGCCCTGGACATGCTCAGGGTCGTACCATGGATGGACCTCGGAGTCAAAGCCACAGGCATGGCGGAGACGATATTATTATTATTATTATTATTTGACACTTAATGACTCATGCTCAGTATAAAGTCGGAAGCGACTGTGTTTAGAGATTTTATTATGAAACGGATACCCCTATATCGATTATGGATGCATATCCTTCAGTTTGCTTCCTGAAAGTATCCAGTGTTAGCGGTAGCCTGTCACAGTGTCACTGGCTCTTTGTCACGTACATGTGTTCTTTAAGGACAAGAAGGCGATGGGGAAGTCTAGTGGTTAAAGCGTACGCCCTGAAGACAAACGTTCAGTTCCCCACATGGGTACAACGCATGAAGTCCGTTTCTGGTGTCCCCCGGGGTGATATTGAAGGAATGTCGCTTAAAGTGGCGTAAAACCATACTCACTCTCTTAAAGGACTTGCAACTTTGAAAGTACTGAAATATGCATATTCTTAACTTATGCTTCTTCAATCTCATTTTTCAAATTGTAGTTATTAGCATACGGTGATTACGATGACTAATTGCCTATGCGTCTGAGTGAGTGAGTGAGTGAGTGTTGCTACGCTGTAACTGCGATTTCAACTATTTTAACGGTATTATAAGGGTAAATATATCGGTGAGAGGTCACCCTGCCACTGTCCTACTACTTTCCCATTGACTTTTACCATATCAATATCAAATCTCCCAGAATGATTTTAAGGCGGTAGATACATCCAAGTAATAATGGTCTATCGATGTCATGCCACAGGAAACCGATAAACCATTATATACACGTTGTTTTACGTTTCTGGCGGATCATTTCTACGTCCCAAGCTGCATGTGGGGAACGCATGGACAGGAATTTAACGTCTCCAGTTGTAGAATGTACTGCAGTCTTCAATATCATACTGGTTGCATACATATGGTCTCTCCTACATAGTGCTTTTTACAATTTACTCTTTGAGATGAGATGATCAAGAACATGATCTTCACCACAGTCACAACTTTTGTTGTGGTCAAATAAGTTGTGGTCAGAAACAGAAAAGGCAGCATTACCTCGATTATTTAAACATCATGCAGTCAGTCTGTTTTGTTGGGCACTAATCAGCCACTGAGGTCCTCTTCTAAGAAAAGTCGCGCGATAAAGTAAGCAGCAGTCTAGAAATAAGCAATTTCCCAGAAATGGGACCAGATTATGGCAGAGGTTCAACCACTAGGCTGCAAGTGTTTCGAGAGGCTAGCTGGTTTGAGTAGAATGTCCTATCACACAGCGCTCCAGTGAGACAAATGATACAAGACAGCATCGTGACGAGAAAACTAAGACCGAGATGATATCAAACATGACATCAATAAGACGAGGACATTGCAATCCATCTTGGAACATTGTGAGACCATCGAGGATCATATAGACCATCATGAACCATGGTGAGTCCACCAAGGACCATATACACCGCCATGGACCAGTCCTTCGAGGACCCAATAGACCATCACCGACCAGGGTGAGTCCGTCGAGGACCATACAGACCATAATGGATCAGGCTGGATCATCTGAAGACAAAACAGACAGCCATGGACCAGGGTGAGTCATTGGGGAACACTACACACCGTCATGGACCAGGCTCAGTATTTCGAGCACCACACAGAGTGTGATGGATCAGGTTGGGTCATTCGAAGACCATACATACAGTCGTGGACCACACAGAACCCAAGTAAGACAATTGATACAAGACAGCATTATGACGAGACAGCAAAGACCCACGATGATATCCAGAATGATATCAGAAAGACCGAAGACAATGCAATCCATCTTGGAACATTGTGAGTCCTTCGAGGACCTTATAGATCATCACAGACCGTCATGTACTCAGGTGAGTTCTTCCAGGACCATGTATGAAGAAAAGACCACACAGTCCTACATGAGGTCATTCGTGGAGGCGATATATACAAAGAGGATTACCATTACTTGAATACCAGACGTTGAAGTTAAAACTAAGAAGGCTAAATGTGTTGTTTACTTCTTAAGATGTTAGAAGACAAGATCAGTTTATAATTGTGAAGATGCCAGACGAGTGTTATGCAACCACATTGTAATGTATACAATGTGCTAATTAACATGGTCTGTACAGTGTGATCCTACAGACCATATTATATTAACGAATTCGTATGGATCTCGTTTGTTCTCGTTCGTCTTTGCATCGCCAATACCATAATGAAGAAGTGACAGTGAAAGTTTGGAACTGTGAGTAAAGTCGTTCACACTTATTCAACCCATTTCACGCATTCTGTGATGATAAGTAATACAGAATAGATAAATACGTTTGTGTGTCTCCACCTTGTTTCATCAGTGACAGTGAAACTAGACTAACGGGCAAAAGAAACGATACCAAGTCGAAATCACGGATATTACAAATCGACAAACCACCATTGTTATGAAGGAAAGTGGATTTTAAAAGCGGGTGCAAGGGAAACATTTCTCATACAACTATTATTAAAATTCACTTGTGTAATATCACTGATTTCAACACGATTCAGCGCTCACTTTCTCCCTAATACACAGGAAAAGTGAATAAGCACAACTGAATTCGTAAACAGTTCTCGGCAGTCCTAGTCCTTGTGAAATGTCAGATTCATGATTATTCAACGTTTATTGATTCAACAATGTCACGACGAGATATTTCGTAATGCTCCATGACTTCATTCCTGGCCATGTAATTATTTCAACACATTTTGAAATCATGAACATGTCATTAGCTCGGTCTGTAAAGAACTCGGGAATGACACAAATATATTGTCGAATTTCCTGCAGTTAAACCGCTTGGTGGGCAAAACAGATTCTAAAATGACAGACACTATTCCCTAAACATTTATCCCACAGTCGATTGTTTTCTCAGAATTATATCAAACAGCCGAACTGCGAATTTGAACCGCAAGTAGAATCAAGCATTGCAGATTACATTCGGCGCTGCTATTCAGCGCACATCTGTTATCCAGCGCCGAGCGTTCACGCGGTAAAACACGATGTCTTCCGAATGCGCATGCTATTAATATCCTACTTCCGGGAACTGCAAAACGAAAATACGTTTGCTGAAGACTTATGTGTTAAGTCAATTCAACAGCGACACGAAGCCTGCCTGCTTAGATAATATGATCGAATGGTCTATATTTGGACACAGTTTACAAACAAGAGTCAGAGTGTGTATTTAAATGTGCCTGTCCAATGTCAGCTCAAATTTAGTGACTCGGGATCTGAAGTTGAGGTTGTGACTCAGAGAGTTGAGATTAGAAAACCCAACGTGGGACGAGATCAAGCAGTTATTTCTTCCGCCAACGCATGATAATCACCTAACGTGGAGTGGAATATAGGTAAGTTGTAGTGTACAGGTGTTTTAATCTACGTCTTTGTATGTTTAACGCAGTGACGTAGGTTGATACTGGCCATCCAAGCTCGGAGGCGAGGTGAACAGTTTGCTATTGTGTTGCGTAAAACGTGGGTTCGGTATATGAGATTTGCCAAACAATTCATGTAAAGGTAGTGACGCACGTTGAACTTGCAGGGATCAATCGTTTGTGGTAAAAGGGTCAGTAAGATGCTGTGTGTCCTCGACCGAGCGAAGTGTCATAAAGAAATAACAAATTAGATTTTCCCAGGTCTTAGTGTACTCTTTCAGTTGTCAATACTGAGACAAGAGAGGAATTTGTTGCATGAGTTAGGATAATATTAATAAAGGGGAGCGTGGAAAATGATACCGGTCGTGGAGTCGGAGGGGGTATAGGGGGAACAGTCACCACAACTGTATGGGGAGGGGCCTTGAAACTTAGTTTGTAGATCAACATAAAAATATTATTATTGTTATCATCGCTTCATGTCAGTTCCACGTTGTTGGTAAATGTACAAGGACTATACACTAAACTGCTGTTTTAACAAACTCGGCCTAAATTGTGTGTCCATTATAGTTTAGTTCGTTATCTTGGTTTTGACTAAAATATGTAGCATACAACAAGTGCTTGGGAGAAAATCAGTTCGTTATAAACGTTTTTTTCGTAATATTTTTTCTGATACTGGGTTAAGGATCGGACCATGAACGGAACATGAAATAGACGACAACTGAAATATTGTGCTGAAGCAAACCAAAATTGATAGTATTTGTAGAGGATTCATCGCAAGCTGGAACATCCGGATATAGACGCTGTGGAGTAACCGGTCAACAGTGCAGTCACTCATTCGATACGCCTGTAACACACGCACAAAATTCCTTGTTCATGATTATATCCGTGTGGTATATTATTAAAGCGCCTCTACCATCTTGGCTTTAAACATTAATTCTATGCAAAGTATTGATTAAATTTTGTTTGTAACGTGTAATTTCGTGATATTTCAGTTTTGTGTCTTTGACATCGAGAAGTAGGGTCAGTCAGTGCAGTGATTATAGGGGGAAATTGTATGCATGATGTAAGGATTTGAAAGCCACAGTAACTCGGTGCACCTTGTGGTAGCAAGAGCTGTATGATCCCCACGGAGTTGAGATTGATTATAAGACGCGCCGTTGAGATTGACATTCAATGATCGAGGGGAAAAAATAACAGCGCCTTGAGCATGCACTAACTGCGTGGTTATATGTGTTATATAAATATCCTAATTATCCAGTATAATAAATATATGATGTACTAATCATCTGCATATGTGTCTTATTGCTCATGTCCTTTTTTATTATTAAGGTTTAATGATTAGACAAGTGAAAAAATACCCCTTTTACGGGGGTATACAGTATAAATAAACAGCCGGTCATAGGTGCATATGTCAACTTTGAAATATTTATTACATTCTTGAGAGTTACGTATAAATGTGAATAATTAAATTGAGTATTTTGGGTCAAGGACATTAATAAAACTGACACATCACTGACACTGGGATATGACATAATGAAATATAATGACTTCTTCTTATCATTTTTATCAGTATGTAAACGTGTTTAAGTTAACATAAAAACCAATAATATGTAAATTAGCTACGTATATACATTATAGCAAAATTACTTAAACGAATTGTTTCTGATTATATTCGTACTTAACAGAAATGAACAGTTCGGGTTTGTACATGTGATGAACATGATATGTAAATGAAGTATTTATGATGAAATAATCAAATTTTCGAAATAAATGCAAACTGTTTACTGTTAAAGTACACAATGGATGTAATATAATAATTAATGTGCACAATGCACAGAACCATATAAACACGGTATTGACCTGCAAAACTTCAGAAGCCTTGTATATTTCTCTGAGACATATATTTCTAATAGTTATATTTTAGCCGTATTTCACAGTAATGAAATAATATCAACAAATGAATGACTGATAATACTGAAATATAAGTAATGCCTGAGAAATACATTACCGAATGTAATATTTCAGCATTACTTCAAAATAATAATTAAAAATATCAATAAATACATGATTGATAGTAATGAAATATTAGTAATGCGCGAGACACACATTACTGAGAGTTATATTTCAGCATTATTTCAAAATAGTAATTAGAAATATCAACAAATGAATGACTGCTGATAAGGAACTTAATTAATGTCTAAGAAATATATTACCGAGAGTTATATTTCAGCATTATTTAAAAGTAATAATTAAAAATATCAATAAATGATTGATAGTAATGAAATATGAATAATGCCTGAGATATATATTACTTTCCACCCGCTTGAATTAGATAAATCAGACATCCATGCATAGTTTTGTGATGAAGTCATAGGTTTTTTAGCTTTAAAACATTATATACTCTGCAGTTCTCTGGAGTTAATGGACCCTAATATATTTTGCGATTTGATATTTCCGTTTTTCGTTTTCCATTGAGTAAGCATATCTTAGATCCTGCATGCCACATCGAGATCCGGGTATGTGTTATCATTTGTCGCAGGGGCGGTTTATGGCATGTGTTAATGTGTACAAGGTAGCGTAGTGTGCGTCCTTCAACTTAGTCCTCCCTTAGCCTTAGAGGCTGATGTTAGATCATTCTCCGTCATTTTAAATCAAACTGTTAGTTAAGTTGCAATCGAAATATTCTCACACGTTTGTCGTGAATCTCGACTGAGAGTGAGTGAGTACATTGTGACATCGTTCTTATGCAGTCTATACTGTCTGTACAAAATGGACTTCACACATGAGGCCAAGTGATAACCGATCGCGGATTTCGGTGTTGCCAGGGTGTATTCTGTCCCCAAGAACGTTTATGTAATTGTTGATCTTGTAATTAACTGTTTTATTAAACGCGTAAAACACGGGCAAATATAGAATGTTATTTGAAATTGTATTCTGAAAAGACTTACAAAGGTTATCTACTCGTCAGTAAGCTAAAACAGTCGGAGAAACACTGGATTCAGTTGGTCAGTCTGTAGACTATGAACCAAACATGGTGCTTTCAAAGGTAATATTTAACTTCAGTAAGCTAAGATAGTCGGAGAAAAACAATATTCTATTGGTCAATCTGTAGATTATGAACCAATTATTGTTCTTCATAAAGTTATCTGAATATTAGTAAACTAAACCAGAGGCTTAAAAGTCCCATAGAAAGACACCCGGAACAAGTCACTTTTCATTTCGGGCAATCAGATAATGGTATCTTACTTGACCTTAGCCTACTAGATAATTTCTGCTAACGTTTTCAAACTGCATATAAACTTGGATTCATTTCATATCTGCTAAAAAAAGTAGCTATCAAATCTGAATGATACTGAAGCAGAGTTATCGTCCTTTGCTATTTATCAAATCTCAATAAATAGTCCACTAAAGATGAACATCAGGTACTATAAGGAAGGATGACAATATATGGATGAACAATTTCTTTATTGCTTTGAGGGCGACGTTTCGATGTAGATTGTGACACCTTTACCAAGCAGGCGAGGTTATTAATCAAGTAACGGTGTTAGAATTAACCATCACCGAACTAAAACAATAAATTGGTTGTTCATCTATATATTGTCATCCTTCTTTGTTGCCCTAGCCTCTAAATGCCTTTCAAAGACTTTAGCAAGTACCATGTCGATTTATTCTTTCATAATTAAATTATGATTATGTCATAAAAATCCGGGTAAATGGAAAATGAGTCAGGGCAATTTACTTTCTTAAAGTCACTTGTCCTGTGGCAAGTGGGTTTCAGAAGAAAAAATAACGCTGTAAACATTCAGAGAAACGGTACATTCTGTTGGGCAGTCTGCAGGCTATCCACTCATCATTGTGCGTACTGGTTACATGTTGTCACGCTTATGTCCAACAGTCAGCTAATTAGAATGCAACAGTCTAGTTTCTAGTTTATGTGTGCCACTGTTAACCGTCGCAAAGAACATTTCTTGTGTGCTGCTTTCTTGTTGAATACTTGCTACATGAATTCCAAAACGAAATGATATATCCAGTTATTGATGTAAGTTCTATTTATATCACGTACAGTAAATAATGGACGAAACATGGCTGTTGATAGTGTACTTCTGCGCATGTTCATACATACAACCAAAGCATAACAATATGAACACCGAGGGATAGAAATATGTGAAAACTGTGATGTGTGCGCTACTTTTATTCATGTTTTTGATGCTCCGGGTCGATGTGAAACAACATCTTCACCTTTCGAATTGGTTCTCTTTATTGTGATTCTATGTTTTCATCCACATAATGAACGGTGAGATCAAGCGTATCAATTGGTCTCGAAACTTTGGGACCTTGCTTACGTGTGTCTGACTTTGGACGCCACGTGATCAACTGATTGTAGTTGAAGTAATTCTGTGTATATCTGGACAACATAATCCGTGCGACCTACCCTGAGATCGGAGAAGGCATGTTCCAGTATGTGTAAACAATGTTCTTGTGGTCAGTGGTGGTCCAGTAAGGTGTGATCATGTTGTAACATTAACGCTATTGTGGACTGTGATATTGTAGTCGCCAGTGATGGGTACATGAGCAGTGATGTCGTAGTTGGCTGTGACGATATTGTGGCAGTGATGTTTCAGTCGTCGGTGATGTTTAAGTGGGCTGTGATGTAGTGGGCTATGGTATTGAAGTGAGCAATTCAGAAGTAAACGTAAAGAGAAACACATTAACAGAGACACGCTTACGTTCAACGATCTGTGGTCCGTAACATATGGTCTATTGCGCAGTTAGTTTTCAGAATATTATCTGTACCTGTTCGCCCAATGCTTTATTCACATGAGTCACATTTTTAATATATTTTTATATTTCAGAGTGATAGCATCACCTTCAGTCACATCGATAATGACAAACCCAAAGGACAGCTGCACAGAGACCACACCCATCAGTGTGTCCTCGGATGATAGCCTAAATAAGGACCATAAGATTAACGAGGACATGGACCAAAGAAGACATAAACGTGAGGCCGATTCTACACTCAGCCTCCAGTCGTCTGAAAGTCGAGGTTCTGTTTCAGTCGACGTCCCTCGCCCACAGCAGTCAGTGGGAGCTGTGAGGACGAAGAACACTACTCTTACGCAAGAAGAGCCGGGTACTGAACCATCGCAAGGAACTGACAATGGGGACGATGAAGATGTGATTAGTTTGAATGAAGCCTTGTCCAGATTGGACGTCAAGGGTGAAGATGGCGCTGAAGTTTTGTCATACTGTTCTTTTGGGACTGAAGCACTGAACAGAGCACCGGAAACGACTTCTTTAGGTTCATCTGTTGATCCTGAGTCAGATGAGTGCGGTAGTAAAGGAAGTGGGAATGTGAGTGGCGATGAAAGTGACATCGATTCCGATGGAGTTAGTTCGATGAGTGATTCTTCTCTGCCACAAGATAATCGGGAACATCTTGTAGAGAGAGGTCCAACAAGACACCGCACTTCACAGCCTCGTCATCAGGGCAAGCCATATGACCGACAGCCTGCTTCGCATTATGTCGTCACCCGTGAACAAGATGATGACTTGATGAATTTAGTTAGGAGTTCTTCTAACGGTAGTACACTGCCCCAGCAGCCGTCACCTCAGGGATCATTGGATCAGACGTATGTAGATGCAAGGTTGGATGATATCAGTAATGACCCGTCACAGAATGCTTCGCAAATATCTGAAGTCGATGATGCATATTTGGAAGACATTTTCGCCCTCCTTGACCCCGCTCACACTTCAGGTCAAGCAGCTGAAGCAGCGAGAAGAAGCTCCTCTGACCATGCAGAACCTAACATTATTCCTTCATCCAGTCTTGCGAGATGTCCTAATACCGATGCTCCAGGGCTCTTGACTTGCAGTCCAGCACATATACAATCTACAATACCAACCGTGGTTAAGGACAAAATGAACGAACAGGAAACACACCAGACAAAAAAGAGAACCCCGAAAAAACGAAAGGACATCCCAACCAAGAGGAAACAAAAGGACACCAGAATGCCGAGGAAACAAAACGCCACTGCGTCCCCAAGCCTAGATTCAACCAGATCAGAATGTCGGACAACTGCCGAACAGTCGTCAGACCAACAACAAACAGCTGCTAATGTACAGTCACGATCTAGTCAAGGTCTTGGGTTTCAAGCAAGTGCTATGTTGGAGGATGCTATGAGTTACATTGATGATGACCTTCGCCGTGAAACAGAGAATGGTACCTCATTTGCACAAATTCCTCCAGAAGTGTCTCGATCATTGTCACATGGACCAGGCACCCAGACGTCACATGCGCAAATGCCTCTTTACCCGGCCCAGCCTGTACATCAGTTTCCAATGCAGAACTACACCCCACCAGTAGCGTTGCTTTCTCCAAGACCTCAGCAGACCACACCTCTCCTGCCACCAGTGCAGCCAAGTGTTCCTTTTCAAGTACCGGTAATCATTCCAGCGCATGATGTTACGCCACTAGCAGTGCAGAGTATCTCACAACAGCATATCGTTCTAGACAGTCAGGGTTTGCATCAGCAACCAGAATTACCATCTCCCACTTCAACCCAGGCTCTGTCCTATGGCACTGCCCAGTTGCAGCAGATCACCAGTCAACCAACAATGATACCAAACGTTGGCTTAAGGTACCTGTTGCCATCTTCGGCCCAGCATAAGTTAACAACGGCTGGCACCTTAGGCGCGACCAGTTGCCAGATCTTTGCCTTTCCATTTCAGCCAGTGAGGCCTGTAGCTGTGCGTAGTCAACTTGCTACCCAGACCAGACCAAATATCTCCGATATCTCCCGATTTCCGAAGATCGTCCCCAAACCAACTTGAAAAATTAAACGGAAAATGATCGTGTTTAAATCTTCGAGATTTTCATTGGTTTTTCAAAGTGTTCAAGGTGTCTTCAGCTGTAATTGAACGTTGTGAAGTTTCAGGGATGTAAACCAAAATTCATCAATGTTTACATTTAATGTGTTTATTTAAGTGCTAGAACCCATTCAGTGTCAGTCTCCATATTTTCAATGTGGTCGAATGTGAGCTTTGCTTCATGGGGACAGAATAGGAACTCGTCATATATAACGCATGCATAGAGATGTCATAGCACAGGTGTCTTGTCTTCTGGATGAAGGTGCACGACTTGTTATAGAAGCTAGTGTCTTAGAACACGATATAGCAGATCTTGACGGGGAGTGAAATGAAAATGACAGAATGTTGAATTCCTTCGCTATTCGATGGACGTTTAATAGACAAGAGTTGTACAGATATTTAATGTTTAAAATGTATAGTTTTCTCAATTTATGTACATGTGTATATAGATGTGTATATTCTGTATATTGTACGATATGAAAATAAAATACATACTTATTTATGCATCTTATCTATCCATGATTTAATATTAACTCTATAGCAAAACTGAGCGTTCCAGGAAATCTTGTCATTCTTCCTTTCCCACGTAGATTGGAATGAGCCTTTTCCCAGAATCTCGACCGTTCGGGGAAATATAAGCAGTATGCCCTTGGTGAACTCAGCGCACAGCTGAAGTGTGGCGTGCACACTCTGATATAAGTCATGCACAAGGTTGCACCATAGACGCATCTGGATAGAGCGTTATAACGGAGGAATAATTGCATGCGCTGAAGTGTCGTAAAAGTGAAGATAATGCAGGACTTGTGCGTATTTTGGTGGTTTTTCACAAAGAAGTATTCAAGGTGATGAGTTCCTTGTTGGACAGTCATCAGTCTTCAGGGGTGGGATCATTCGACAGAGGTGAAGTACTGATTACTGGCCGTTACCTTGTGCATTCGAGTGTGTTATGGCGTGACATTGAAATGAATGATATGAAAACTAGAGTGACTGGGATCGAAGTTCAGCCACTTTTTGCAATGCTCCTGCTAGGGCCTGGTACGAAACCATGGGTCTTTCCTTCTGTAGGTGTTGAGGAAATCGAACGAGGCCCGCTTTAAGGTCTCGGCTACCCGCCACCCCTCTTGACAACTGTGGGTCTATAAAAGCGGAACCATGTCATATTGCATCTTTTGGTGCATTGTCGTATTTGAAGGTTAGCCTTTCAAGGCAGAAGGAAGTCAGGCTTCAAATAATCACCATGTGTTATATGATTATACCTCCACACTATTTTGACCTGCTGAATGTGTTCTATTTACGGCTTAAGTTGGGGGCTTACTTGTTTTTAGCAGTATCAGACTGGCCATTCGAGGGTCTCCGTCTCTAAGGAGATTTCTACTAATGATACATTGAATGAAACATTTTCGGCGGGCGCCATTAGATAATGATATGCTAATAAGTGTTTGGCGGAATCATGCAGAATTATTAACTTACAAGTATATTGATTGTTGTTACACATAATGACGTGAAATGACTGACTGTTTTAGTCATGTCAAGAAATGACTGAAACGTTTAGTCATTTCTCGAAATGACTGATTTCACACTCGGACTGTAACATGTACATTTTTATGTATTCTCATAAATCGCGTACACAAATTTACAGCTTCGGTTACATATTTTATGAACATTTCAAGTATTATTTTGCAAAGACTTTGTGAAGAATTGTACTGCCACAAGGGATGAAACATTTCCTTGTTCTGTCTGACCTATGATCGTGTACATTGAAACGTCTTCCGGGTGGCAAAATATTCGGAGTTCAACACATGTGATGAATCTGAAATGATTTTCTTAGCATGTGATAAAATGTAGTCATTTATGGACGCAACGACAAGACACTTTGTACAAAGGATGCGTAGAAACGTTTCAACAATTTCACATCAACCCCAAAAGATTGGAAACCTCTCAGAAAACACTGTCTCTGTCGGCACAATTTGTGAAGAATTTCCGTATTTCTATTCTATTTCAGTCTGTCATCAATAACCGTAAACTATATTTAATTGTAGGAGCACTACTCACATCAACATGTTCAAGGGGCATTTCCCTGTTTCTGAAAATCAAATATCATTTCTTTTGTTCTTTTAACATTTTATTGGTTGTTCTGATACCAATCTAAGATTAGAGATTCATGATCAATAGTCATCTACGTGAGAACCATTTAATAAGGCAAATAAGTCGACCGCAAATTTCACAGTGTAGCAGGATGGATTGCTTGCAACACAATCATTTGTGTATATAAATGATAACAAGGGTGACAGAACGCATACTTCCAGAACGCCAGTATTCAGAGTAATAGTTGAAGATTGATAAGAACAAACTGTGTCATGTGAGGTAGAAAATCATTTTCCTGTTGAGTACACGGTGGAAGTAACCAAAGAAAGCAAAAAGAGTATGAACCTGGGCTCTTATTCTCGAAACGTTCGTAGCCCTAAGAATTCGTAAATTTGATCGTAGCCAGTGTGTTGAGAATGGGCTTAAGAAGTTCGCAAGGCTATGAATGTTTCGAGAATAGCTGGACTGTACTGCATCTTACATCAGTGACTCCTACAGGCGTAACTTGAGAGTGAGTATGGTTTTAAGGCCTCGTTTAGAAATATTCAAGCAATATCGCTTTGGGGACACCAGAAAAGCCTTCTCGTAGAGTGAGTGAGTTAATGTTTGCGCCGCTTTTAGCACTATTCCGGCAATATCACGGCGGGAACACGAGAAACGGGCTTCAAACATTGTATACATGCGGGGAATCGAACCCGGGTCTTCGGCGTGACTAGCGGACTCTTTAACATCTTGGCCCCTTCTTGTAGAACACATGAGGGAACTCGAACCGTGGTCATCATGGTGGGGGGAATCTCATATTCACCCGAGATTCAGGACAAAAGGGGGGATGCGCACCCTGCAACTCCATCCCTAATCCCCAGCTGGTCCGCTATTTATTATGCATGCCAGAAACATATTACAGTAGACTTTCCTCCCACGTGAATTATATATGGGAGACATGTGCCTGCTATAAATTCACGGGTTTTATAACTTTGAGAAATGAAACGTTTTCAAAAATTTAATTATCAAATCTAGAATGAATCACCCTAATATATTTTCCAAATGTCATTTCTGACTTTGCTTTCCGGTAAGTAGTCAAACTTGAATATAAAAGATTTATGTTAATAATTTACATGATTGTCGGGGTTATAGATATTAGTCTCATGTCTAACAATAATAAGACAGAAATGATTATGGAATAATCACCCGATTATGATACGACGTTATACATCAGTAGCCTTCTATCTGCAGCATAGGTGGTAAGGTAGCCTGTTGGTCAAAGCGGTCGCTCGTCACGCCGATGACCATGGTTCGATTCTCCTCATGGGTACAATGTGTGGAGTCCATTTTGACCAGACAAGCATTTATCCTGTGGAAAACCTAGGCAAGAGTTATCTCCCGTTATCAAATTTAACTTGGGTATGTTGTTTTAATTGGAGATATTGTTTATATCCTCTGGTAACATATTTTTTCAGCATTAATCTAGTGTGAATTATCTAAAATGTCATTTTTAAAACGAAATTTGTTATCATAATTTGTTTTTCATTGATGAATGACTATTATTTTTAGATTGTGCTATTATGAGTTATTCAATGTATCAAATCCAACGTATTGCCTTGAAAATTTTTTGTCCAGCTTTATTTTATATCAGTACTGAAATATCTTTATAAAACACATATTGAATTATAAAGTAAACAATATAATATACTTTTAAGATAAATTTTATTGACATATTACTTTTACAGACGGTGCCGCCAGGGCGAAGGGGGCGCCTTTTTTAAACAAATGCCGGCGTGACTTGCTATTTTCATTGCATAATTACATTCGGGACACATTTTTCTACAAAATAACACCAAATTTACCACTTTCTTGACATTTTAATATTTAATATGCACCCTCCTTAAACGAAATTTATTCTATATGCGTCTTTGTCAGAAGGAGACTAAACAACACTGTGTTTTTATATGTATAGACAGTGTTGTAAACAGGTAAATATAGAAAATATGACATGAGAAAGTGAGTCTATAGAGGGACGTTCGAAAGGAAAATCAGGTACACCATCCGTCTCGCCCAAGGGAAGTCATCCTGGTATTTGCAAGAGAGATCAACGTCTTAATACCTGTGACGGGATTTACATTAAATGCGGATTTCAAGCATTGTTCGCAGTTATTTGCGGAATTTGCTGTGAAAACAGTTTGTGATTTTACTTGGGACTATATGTTACCAGGTTTACGCAAGAGATACATCATATATTTCAATGAGCTTGCTGATCGACATTTCTTCGCGACGAGGACTTATCTAAAAATAGAACACAGTGACGCTGAGGGAATTCCCACGAGCACAAAATGGTGGCGTGCATCGTGATACTGGTTCAGACTGTGGAAGTCGGTCGACGGGGAGGTTGGGCTCTGGTATTCAACTTTCGATCACCGATTACTAGAAGGATGACTGGATAGTGACAGCGTATTGAAGGTATGTATGTCACAACGACACGACTATGCCTGAGAAAATAGAAGGCGGCTGTTTGAAACTTGAAAGTCGACCATTGCGTCAATTTCATTTGATGTGACAAATTAATAGCCTGTTATAATCTTTCACCATCAAGTAGTAATACATAGCCTTCAATTACTCTAAACCTTAGACCAGTTTTTATTATTATTTTTGATTAAGGTTTGGATAAGTGAATAGTTAGGAATCATTTTGTTAGGTGTGTTATTATCAGGATATTTGATTTGTATTGTTACACTTCATGAATGATAGTATTAACACTCCTCGTTATAAGATATCAATTACAGTCCTCGTTCTACCGTATCCACCCACGTTCTAAAACGAGTAGGGTTTGTACCTCAGTACGTCTAGCAAAGCAGTAGGGGCGTTACGGGGCGGTGGGGGTATAGCCTATTAGTTTGTGTTTGCTCTTTACGCTGTAGAGTCGGGTTCGATTCCCCACATAGGTAAAATGTGTGACGCCCGTTTCTGGTGTCCCCCACCTTGATACTGATGGAATATTGATAAAATTGAACTCACTCATTGTGTATGTTTGGGAAGCCCATCATCGATACTTGTATTGCCTTGCATGTGCCTAGCTGTCTTTTGACTGTCTTGCCTTGCACGTGCCTAGCTGTCTTTTGACTGTCTTGCCTTGCATGTGCCTAGCTGTCTTTTGACTGTCTTGCCTTGTACGTGCCTAGCTGTCTTTTGACTGTCTTGCCTTGCATGTGCCTAGCTGTCTTTTGACTGTCTTGCCTTGCACGTGCCTAGCTGTCTTTTGACTGTCTTGCCTTGCATGTGCCTAGCTGTCTTTTGACTGTCTTGCCTTGTACGTGCCTAGCTGTCTTTTGACTGTCTTGCCTTGCATGTGCCTAGCTGTCTTTTGACTGTCTTGCCTTGCATGTGCCTAGCTGTCTTTTGACTGTCTTGCCTTGCATGTGCCTAACTGTCTTTTGACTGTCTTGCCTTGCATGTGCCTAGCTGTCGTTTGACTGTCTTGCCTTGCATGTGCCTAGCTGTCTTTTGACTGTCTTTAAGAGAACGCTTTGTATTATCCATAATTTACATACACGTGCTATTCTTGTAGCCATAGAAACACTTTTGTCGTTTTTAGTGAATTGATGTAGTTGGGATAGAAGTGATTAATCGTGATTGTGAAAGTTTTTCGTCTTTGAAGTCATCACAGTTTACCAATTAAGCACCGTGACCCCTTATCGTGTTGTGTTGTTTGAAGAACAAAAGAGTTCATTATCATGCTTGATGTTCTATGACACTGGGGTATGTCTGTAAACGTAATGCCGTGATGCTAGTTATAATGAAGAAATACACTTTTGTTGTCGTTATAAAAGTATTAAGCACATCTTTTGTAGCAGATAAAACGCTTTTTAACTTTCTATACGGCCCCTCGACATCACAACTGTTGTGCAACTCTGGGACGGATATGACGTGGCTCTACTTCTGTGCTAATAACAGCCGGTATCTCCGGCCTTGTTCTGTCCCCGCGCTGATGTGTACTAAGATGTGAGCACACTAGTACATGACGTGTCAGTTGCAGGCGATCAGTCCCGACCAGAGTGATCGGATCTCACCATGGCAATACGTTTCTAAACATTTTCAATTACATCCAGTTATATGCAAGCGTTGTGAATGCTATACATTGCCATTTTTGTGTCTCAAGTGTTTCTTTTAGTCAAAATTGTGAAAGGTTTTAGATTTCTGCTGTTGCCTTTTCTGTCTTTATTACTCTCAGTCTTAACAATTTTCACTGTTTTAATGTTTGGATGTGTAGTACGATGTCTCACAGTATTGTTAATTAACTGGACTGATCAATTAAAAATATAAATAAATAAATTACAAATAATTGATAGGCTGTGTCATTACAGAGGCGGGTGTGATCAGAACAATCATGAAACTCCCATTCTATAACATTGCAGTAAGCTTACCTTAGTGACTTACGATCACCTTAGTGCTTTGTGAAAGGACGCCCCGGTCTGTTTGGCTCTTAGTAATAACCTAGGTCCCTCAATGAAATGAGTAAAACATGAGCTAATACAACAGGGATTCTTTCTTGATATCGCGGGAAAGTCTCATAGGAAATATCAGACTAAATATACTTAATTGGCATTTCAGAAGATGTAATTTGATGAACACAGAGAATGTTCTGGGCAAGTGTTCAGCAGTATTCAAAGAATAAATAGAGGATAGACCCCAAAACATTCCAAGACATATTAAGTTTCCTTTCACTATCTACATCTTTTCTCAACAGGTTTCACGGATAATGTGTTCTCATGCAACACCTTCAATGATGGATAACGAGAGACAAGGATGTACTGCAACTGCCAATGATCAAACCAGAGGGAGACTGCAAGAAAGTGTAGGCATACTCGCCCAACAGCTTTCAGAGTTAAAGGTTGGCGCTCCACCACCCAAAGTTCCGGGTAGGGATAAAACGGATAGTGCCCATGGTGCTGCCCAAAACCAATGCCTCAAGCAGGCATCAAACAGGAGAAAGAGGTTTGATCGTGATGCAAATCAGACGTCCTCCCTTCATACAAGTAGCGTTACATTGTCACCTGTTGACCTGTCGGTGAAAAGTAAACAAAAGGGCGACGAGAAGGATACGCCTCCGGAAATTTCAGCATCTAAGAGAAGAAACAGTACAGGTGCCTTGAGACACTCCGAAATTGTTCTGGATTCGTCAGTTCCATCTAATTCAAACAAGCAAACCAATGGAGTTGTATGTGCAGGACCCTCAACCCACCTTGACCAAGCAACCCCGGCTGCCAACGACTTTTACCACGAAACAGCGTCTATTGATATACCAATATCTCTAAATGAAAAATTAAAGAAGCTTTCATTAAAAAGTCCCGAAATCCTCCTTGAAAGAGGTCTGGCTTCCAAACCAAAGGTGAGTAGGACAGCGAACGGTGATAAACCTTATTCCAGACCAGACAGCGCAAGGCCTCAGTCAAGTTCATCCGACGCAAGCGTGAATCTTGATATGGATTCGTTCATCCGCACTCTTTTGGAACCATGTGGTGATTATGCAGCGGGTGGAATGGCAAACTCTAATGAGCAGGCACCTGATTTAGTTTCTCAAGAGTGTATTCCAAGTATCGTCTTTGAGAAGATGAACGAAGAGGAGACTGAAAAGAAGATCCCCAAAACTAAAAGGAAGAGAGGTCAAGTTTCCAGCAAAACAGTTGTACCTTCATCAGCTGAACACTTAGATACATCGCAAATCCGGAATCCTGAACCGTTCACGAACCATCTTGATGGTCGGTCATCAGCTTCATCGTTTGCAGGCCCTGGTCAACATCCTGGCGTCTCCGTTTGTCCACTGACATTAACAAACCAGACAACCTTATCACAAGTTGGAAATCAGCCGTCCACCTTTACTTCCGCACACCAGAAGGTTTTATATCATCAGCAGAGGATAACTGCTGTGTCAGGCAGTGACACGTGTCTGTTGACAGCATCACCTTGCGGGAAGCAACGCGTGTTCTCTGCAATTCCTTTTGGGCAACATGAGCAACAGCAAAAGGCCTTTCAGAAGATAAACACATCACCTTTGGTAGGAATGGCTCCAGCTGCAACTTCAATGATTCCAGATCAGTATCGGTATATGGCAGATCCAATCCAGATGCAATTTAACAGTTGCAAACCCAACACGGCCATGCCCATTTCACAGCAAACGTTTGACGGTAACCACATGAATGTTGCTCAGAGGATCGTGAATGGTCATGAGTCGCAGAATTCGAGTTGTGCTGGACAGCAAATTAATTACCGTTTGTCAGAGAGAAACATGTCGAAAGATAGAGGGCAGGTTGTTCCCGCACAATCGACAACGGCTTATCTAGCATGTATGACGCCGGGCAGCAACAGTGCACAACAGCAGAACTACAGTGTGGACGGAACCCATGGACATCAATGTATGCCATACGGTCAGACTGGTGGTTCCATGACAAGTGCAGGACAAACCATGACAGCTGGACAGATGGGAAATACCATGATGCATGGAGGCCAGGGGACGACATCCGACCAGATTGGTGGTACCATGGCAAATAGGGGACAACACGTGTCAGTTGGTTTGATGGGAGTTACCATGGCAAATGGAGGACCACACTTGTCAACTGGTCAGATTGGTGGTACCTTGGTAGATGGAGGACAACACGTGACAGCTCATCAGATTGGTGGTACCTTGGTAGATGGAGGACAACACGTGACAACTCATCAGATTGGTGTTACTATGGCAAATGGAGGACCACACTTGTCAACTGGTCAGATTGGTGGTACCATGGTAGATGGAGGACAACACGTGACAACTCATCAGATTGATGTTACTATGGCAAATGGAGGACCACACTTGCCAACTGGTCTGATTGGTGGTACCATGGTAGATGGAGGACAACACGTGACAACTCATCAGATTGGTGTTACTATGGCAAATGGAGGACCACACTTGTCAACTGGTCTGATTGGTGGTACCTTGGTAGATGGAGGACAACACTTGACAGCTCATCAGATTGGTGTTACTATGGCAAATGGAGGAATACACTTGTCAAGTGATCAGATTGGTGGTACCATGGTAGATGGAGGACAACACGTGACAACTCATCAGGTTGGTGTTACTATGGAAAATGGGGGACAATACGTGTCAGATGATTTGATGAGAGGAATCATGGCAAGTGAAGGACAACACACGCTAGCTAGTCAAATTGGTGGTACCATGACAAATGGGGGACCACACATTGCAACTCATCAGATTGATGGAACCATGATAAACGTAGGATCATGCCTGCCAACTGACCAGATGGGGGGTACGATTGTTATTGGAGGACAACACATGAAAGTCGGTCAGATTGATGGGACCATGGCAAATGGAAGACAATACATGCACGCTGGCACGATTGGTGGTTCCATGACAAATTGGGGACAACACGTGCCAGCAGGTCAGATGGGAGGTACCTTGGCAAATGGAGGACAACACGTGACAGCCGGTTTGACAGGGGGTATAATGGTGAATGGAAACCTAGAACTGCCAGCTGTTCCCGT
This sequence comes from Haliotis asinina, assembly GCF_037392515.1. Lineage (NCBI taxonomy): Eukaryota > Metazoa > Mollusca > Gastropoda > Lepetellida > Haliotidae > Haliotis > Haliotis asinina. Next base: position 54,476,170 of record NC_090287.1, read on the forward strand.
AAGGGACGTCATGGTAAACGGTGGCCAACTTATGCCCGCAGAGCAGATGGGAGGTACCACGGTGAATAGTCAGAAGATGCCAACTGGTTACTTGACAGACGCCGTAGTGAACGGTGGAGATCACATGCCAGCAGATCAGGTGAGAGGTATACTGTTGAATGGAGGTCAGAAAATGCCAGTCAGAGAAATAGAGAGCAGCATCGCAGCTGGGGGCCAGCAGATACCTGCTGGTAGAATAGATTGTGTTATGGCAAATGCTGGGCATCAGATTGGCACCCAGAGGATGATGTCTAGCAGACCTGGGATGTCCGGACCTTTAGCTGTGCTGATAACTTTGGGACAGCAAATTCCGAATGTTCCTGTTCAGAACGGAAGGAGACACAGAAAACTGTTGCCAAAACAGAAACCCTAATTCGAAGAAATAACAATTGTCCATATACTTTTCTAAGTAGAGGGAATGAATCATGTAATAATGACTTAAAGATTTGTTAAAGACGGTGAAATAAGTGTAATTAGCAGCGATAAAACATTTTGCGCAATCTCTCGGGTGAATTGAAACAAACCATCTTGAATTACCAGTAGCTGTTGAAAAGGGCATATCCAGTATACATGCATCAAACTCCTATGAAATAAATTTATTTTTTAAAGGATTCATCTTTGAATTACCAGATATATCTGGTAACGACATGCACCGTCCCTGTATCCAAGATCCTTGGCAAAGCATCCGCCTCTTGTCACAGACATGTGTTGAAAAGAAATCTCACTCATGACAGCTTGCTCTTTACCAGAGGTTCAATTCAATAATAGGAATAATAATAGAAATAATAACAGAACTCGGGACAATCAAGGCCTTAATGCATTATACAATGATAGTCACTAGTCAAGACTGAATCATGATCTGGCAAACTTAACTAATTCTATTTGATCATGGAAAAATAAAGTTAACGTTTTCGTGAATTCATGATTTTTTGTCTTAACTGTTCATGCAAAGCTTTTTTGTGGTTTTTGTTCCACAAACCTCCACACACCATATTTCCGATATTGATAATATACTGCGAACAATAAATATAGGAACACCCTAGAATTTGATAATCACAAAGAACTTAGACGAGGTCATTTTATACTCTGAGGTAAATGCAACTTTTTGTGTTCTTTAAGGACTCTTTAATCGAGATGTTGGAACATGCAGTGAAGCTCCTAATTCAATTTTCGTTGGGTTTGAATGAAATGAAAGTCTGTCAGTCCTGTCAAAGAAGGGTGCCAAAACACACCAGGCAGTCTAATGCATGTAATATATGATGGTATATCTGGCTGTTACGAGGTCGGATGCAGCATATAAGCCATCATACGTGGTGTTGACGATGACAAGCACTTTTTGTCTGCAGTACGCAACGTTTATAACGAAGTACATTTATCGAACTACGCTTATAACGAACTGACGGATGTAGCGAACGTTTTTGGGGTGGGAGAGTTGGCTAGCTATTCTCGAAACGTTCGTCGCCCTACGAACTTCTTACGCCCATTCTTAACACACTGGCTACGATCCTAGTTTAAAATCCTTGGGGCTACGAACGTTTCGGGAATAAGGGCCGTGGTCTCGGTAAATATATTAGTACATTTATCGTACAACGCTTAAAATGAACTGGAATTACTGGTCCCTTTGAAGTCTTAATGCACGTAGCTTTACTATTTGTGAATTAGCTACTCCAACATTGACTACAACGAGATGGTTAAGAACGTGGCGTTTTCTATTCGATGTGGAGAAGCATACAAGTGGTCATAAAATATTACGTACCAAGTGAAAACCTTTACTCCCATGCATTGAACTATTTCCGGGGGAGACAATTTTGTCCATGTCAATTACTCGTATAACTGTTGCAAGTGTTTAACAGTTGCATTTGTTAAATGACCGCTTGTATGAAGTTGTATGTGGTCATTTATATATACTTTAGTCTATATTTTACGCTTCCCAAATACCTTACTAACACTAATATTTTGTTTTTATGGCAATTCAGAATTATTTTAATACTATTTTTATCTCACTTCTTTACTTGGTTGTGCGTTTACTGAAAATAGTTTGTAGAGGTTAATTTGCCTATTCCTATTTGTTATTAAGAAAGACTGTACACAGATTCATATGATATCCAATGTATTTGTATCTTGGTATACGTTTGTTTCATATTGCATATTCCCACCTAACGGTTTCACGGTGTCACAGCCTCATGCTTTCGTTGCTACAACGTCATTATGTGGACACCCATTTACCTTGTCACAACTTTGTAGCCTGACGTTGTCGATGCTGACGTATTTTACGTTGTCTTAACGTTCTGTTTAACGTTAATATTTGCATAGTTTTCCCAATAGTGAACACTACATAGAAACAAGGCAGAAGCTCACTTCAATGTCTATTCTTCTATTTGCATTTTGTTTCGGGTCGTGTGTTTTCTGATGTTGTAACTGAATTGTTGTAACCAATCAGTAACAGAAATTCTTTTTACTGCATTTGATAGGGATAGTCTCATGAGAAAAGTCAGTGTATCCAAAGTTCCTGGTTTGTTCCATTTGAACCAAACTGTGCTTGAACACATCTTGTCCTGATTGGCAGTTGCGGTACAGTCATTTTGAAAGAATTATTACAATAAAATCTGTCTCAATAGTGAGTGTGCATTTTCCCACTTTTATTGCACGTGCACGTTGTATGATATTTTACTGTTATAGAGCTCTCACAGAGTGGAAGGTTTTCAGGTTAGATTTACATTACATCCTAAATAAAGAATTCCAGTTTAATTATAAAGAACCACTTGTTGCACGTTGTATGATATTTTACTGTTACAGAGCTCTCACAGAGTGGAAAGAGTTCGGGTTAGATTTACATTACATCCTAAATAGAGAATTCCAGGTTAATGATAAAGTACAACTTCTTAACGTTTTTTTCGGGACAGATACTAACAGCATTATCAAGCGAGAGATGAGCTAACTGAGTGACCTCGTGTTTGATAACAGTGTTAGTATCTACACCGGAAGATCGCCTTCATTCGAATTAAGTTGTATATCTATAGAATTATCTCCTTTGCGCATCATACCCGTTTCAGGTGCAAACACGGAACGAGCTACCATATGCCAATTTAAATCGTCAGTCAGCAGATTGGGAGGCAATCGAAAAGTATTTTCTAATCATTTAATCTCGAAACGGCCAATGAGGGTGGTATTGCGCCGCTTTTAACAATTTTTGAGTAATCTCCATGCGGTAGACACCAGCAACAACTTCACACATTATCGAATCCCCGTCTTCAGCATGACGAGCGGACGCTTTAACCATTAGGCTACCTCAAAGCGTCCGATCCCTGAGAGTTCAATTTTCTATTTTTCTTTATCCAGAAATGTCAAATATTTTAGCATAGCTTGGACTAAAGTCGCCTCTCTGCGGATGCTTCTTTCCGACCTGCTTAAGTTCACTACCGTTTTGTAGCTGAGTGAGTGAGTATAGTTTTCCGCCGCTTTTGGTAGTATTCCAAGAAAACAACGCCAGGGGATACCAGCGTCATGCATTGTGCCTATCAGGAGAATCAGGAGAATCAGGCACGGATCTTCTGTGTGAGGAGCGGATCTGTTCTTTAATAATTAGGTTACCCCACTTCAGTTGAATGGAATTGCGACTGTCGCATCCTGGATGCTTTGGTGAATGCTCACATTATTGGTGAATGCTCACATGATTGTCTGGTCCAGATTTCATTATTACAGACCGTCATCTTAAGACAGTGCAGCATTAAACATTAAAAAGCCTAGTGGTTGAAGTCTTCGCTCGTCCACAGGCAAAGTGTAGCGCAAAATAGGTTGCGCATCTGAACGAAACTGACCACTCTTCGTATAGATCGAAACTGATCAGTCTTCGTATATGCTTCGCTCGCATATACGAAGACTGGTCGGTTTCCGTGTGCTGCGCAACCCATTTTGCGCTACACATTTCGCCTGTGGTCCGTCACGCTGAAGACCCGGGTTCGATTCCCGACATACACAGGGGATACTCGACTGTACATGAAAGCCGGATGTGGCACCTCGGCAAAAGCACCTTTTCCACTGCATAGTTTTCCAGGGACCACCAGGGCTTCACGTTCAAGGTTATTACAGATTTTTTTCATAAAACGGGCTTACAGTTTATGTGTCTAAGCAAAAGCCTCCTTGCACCCATAACTACTATATTTATGATGTCATTTCCATTCATCGTCTTGATCAGGATGATATACTGTCGCCTTTCAGAGAGCGTGGTCGTGCCTAATGCATAAATATCTAAATATGGCAATCACAGTAATGTAGATGGTCTATTTCATACAATAAGTCTTTTTCTGTGCAGGCATTTTATTATACAAATGTCCAAATAATGCATGACTTGGGAATGTTTCCAGCCTTTGTTTTGACTGGAACTAAACTGCATATGGGCCGCTGTTACTCTCTCGGGCATCCTTAGTCCAGCAACCATCAGGGCATCTATATTTTGCCAGGTTTCTCTCTAAATGTAAATACATAAGCATTAAAACTTCACACGGGACTTTGAGTAAGACTTAGCTTGCTCTATATATGAACAAAAGTACCGTGTGGTCATCACTTGCGTAATAACAGGAATAAAACCAGTTTTGGCGATCTCTGCGTTAGCTTCAGTTGTGGAACCCCTTAAAGACATGTATGACAAGAATAGAAACATTGTCATTGTTACGTAATTCCAAAGGCGTTATATTCTAATATTCAAAATATTGCGTTTGTTATAGGTGGGGAATACTTTCAACTAGCAGTGGAAACATTCTGTTACAAAGGTGCAACTTTCGGTTTTCATGTACATTAAAAAAAACCTGTGACAAGGGTACAGTGTTTGAAGCCCATTTCTCCTGACCCCCACCACGATATTATTGGTATATTGTTAAAAGTGGTGGCTATATCTACACGTCCTCACTTGTAATCGGCTATATTATACAAGCAATGAGAACCCAAATATTCATGTAAATGGTTACTCACAATGTGAATTTCACCACGGTATAATTAGACCACGACACTGTATCAACACACACAATATCGACCTTGGGAGAACCTGAACCAGATTGCCCACAGCTAAAAATAACTAAATGCTTTACAGACAGCGTATTGATTCTTGCCCTGAAAAGCTAACTCATTCACGATAGCCGTATTCAGACTGGTTGAGAATGGAGGAATTCCAGGAAACGGCTTGTGGGTAATTCATGCAATGACGGGGCTCTGCACACACGTTCACTTGTACTGGTTTCTCGGAAGTGAGCTGCTTCTAGAAAGCCGCAGGCCGTTTTTCAGCTGTGACTCTGTTGTTAGAAGGTGACCTACATGCACTAGCCTTGTTGAACGTTCATACAGTGTATTTTGCAGTCATGAATTGACTCACAGCTGTGACAGCACAAGGCCACGTACAACTTTCTGTGAACAGTTTTTGCACAGAGTAGAGGTATTATTGTGTCAATGGTGGTGATTTTAAGTGTATGAGAGAGAGAGGGGAGATCTGTGGAGGAAAGGAAGGGATGAATGGGTAGGGGTGGGGGGCGGCATCAATTGTGTGCACGTGCACTAGCGGGAAGGTCAACAATTTTGCACATGACAAGCAATTAGGGGTGTCACTTACCTTGTACATAAAATTAGGGTGCTGGGGGTCATTCACATTTTCACATTGTACATCGGATGCTGTTAGCTCCCTATAAATCATTATCTTCCGCCAAGCCCATCCATTGATTATGAATGGCCCCTCATGTCCTTATAGAGACAGATTTGTATATTCAATTTACTAATAACCTCTGCCTCATTTTGAATTTTACTTAGAGGGTATACGCTTGTTAGGGACAAGGTGGACTGGTCGCAAAAAAACATTGTATTCAGATTCACAGTAAAAAGAATTAATGGACCTAGGAATTCCGTTTATCTCTGATGGTTTTTTAAAAAACTATCTAACTCTAAATCCCAACGTTTTCTCGTTTTCTGGAGATGTTTGTAAGCGTAAGTCGTACTCGGGATTCTGAGGTTAGCAATGAGACCAAATGTTGATGGTATTCCACGAAATTAAGAAATGGAACCTTAAATTGGAATATGGTGTAGAGATAACGGTACCTTAACAATTTTCAGTTCTGATGTAATAATTTAGAGATTTATTTCGAACTTATACACACGGTTACTTAAACCATTCATTTCTTGAATGAAGAGTCCTATTGTTTGGAATATATGTAGGATTTTAAAAAAAAATTATGATTGTATGCCAGATTACAAAATAGTCAAATTTACTTCTCAAACAAATGTACACGAATCTGTATCAAAACGTCGCGCTCTCTTTATGAAGTTGTCATCCATAAAGAGCGTCTGTTTTGTACGTACTTCCCAGCTTCTAAAATAACACTCAAAGACGTGGGTGTTTTGTCGGATTGTACATTCCACTACAACAAACTGGCGTAATTCCTTTTATCCATCATCTGTTATACGCGCCTTGGCTGAATTCTTAGACCATGGATTGAGGTGTAATATCTAAACATTTAGTCAAAACTGAGTCATCTTGTTACATAAATATCAACAGCACAGATGAGATTCTCTGACGAGATTGTTCCAGACGTAAAATCGAAACTGTTGAATTCTCGCAACGCTCTGTTTTCTCTTTCTACAAGGACATAAATAGCATTAGGATCACGATGGTGCAGTCCACAATGGCAATGGGTGTGAGAGTATCTATATACTCTCCCCCTGCCCCCGAGAGCATGATTCTCATGAGCATGTGTTTGCAGTGACATCTCTAAAGCTGTTGACAGGTGTGTGGCCATAAAAATTTCGTAAATCACTACTTCAGTGAATAAACAATGTGTTCGTTATCTCGCCACTTTCTTCTTCCTGTTGTTGAAGCAAACAAGAATTGGCTATTGGCGGACCCTTTATCCTGAACATTTTGTTGAATGACGATTGAAACTCGGGTGGAAATGAAACGTGCGCCCCTTCTCTTTCTCAATAAAGTGCACCACTACCCGCCCACCGCCCACCGTCCCGCCCCTTCTTGCACTAATCGTTGTTGATGTTATGTATATATTTCACTAATCAATTTCTAATTATGTTTCACTAATCAGGAAACTCAACTCCCAGTTATATTTTATATATAAAATCAGCAACGATCATTGAAAGAAGGGGTGGGTCTTAGTTAACTTACAAGTTCATCTTTAAGTTGTGATGTTTTGACTGTTTTCACCCAAGCAACGTGAACACATTTGATCACATCAGAGACCATATAATGAATATAATATCAGTTAGTATTTGAATATGATTATGAGCTGAGTATGCTGAATTTAGCAGTATTCCAACAACATCACGACGGGTGACACAAGATATGGGCCTTAAACATTGTACCTATGTGTGGAATCGAACCCTTGTCTTGAGCGTGCCGAGAGAACGCTTGAAGCATTAAGCTACCCCACCGCCCCAAATCCAGTTTTCAGTAGAATAGTGGACCCAGAGTTCCCGTGACATCACACAAAGAGGTATTGGAGCCACTCCAACTAAATTACTGTTTGTGAAAAGATGAAAAGACCACTTCCCGGTACACTTAAACTGTATTATTCCACAAGATCGCCGGTTCGGTGTTATTACATGCCTTTGTCACAGGTCCGGGCCTTTAATGCTCGTTCAGAGGAAAACATCTCAACGGATGAGCTATTCCGATGCGTTAACTTGCGATTTTTAAGTAACTTATCCGTATTTGTTGTGACAATACATCAGAGAACGAGGAACTGTAAGCATGAAAAACACACTTACAGCTTGACGTCCAGCCACTTGGGTCTCAAATTTGAATTTCCTTACCCACGTGATTGCAGATTATAAGAGTGACGCCGATAGTACTCAAGCAGACAATCAAACGATGTCGTTCGAAAGGAAATGAATCTAGGAATTCCTGGGTCAGGGTGACCGTGACCTTCACATAAGCTATCGTTGTGCTGTCCTACTTTTAATGTACACCGATGTAGACACATGAACAGTTTTATTTCGAAATCAGCCGAGTGTTGTATTGAGGAAAATGTTTAACTGGTTCAACTTCCGTCTGTCACGTGACTTTAATCCGGGTTTAAATTCTCTTGTTGATTTTTTAAAGGTTTTATGATCAAGTCATAAACAGGAAGACACAGTCATCAATATCCCCCGCATTACCTCCAATTTCAGTCAAAGTCAAACTTGTTGCCATGGAAACACCAAAACTATCAAAAAGCACCAGTACACCACTAGACCAATCTATGTGTCAAGTTTGGTGAAGACATATTGAACGGTTTCAGAGTTCTGCTCCGGAAAAGATGAATGTGCACAGACAGATGGACCGACCGGGTGCATTTTAATACCCACCGCAAAACGCGTTGCGGGGGATTAAAAAAGAATCAAAGTCTGATTGGCGTTTGGATATGTTATAGCAATAACAAGATAAAGAAAGAATTGGTGCAGATGATCGTGTTTGTTGTCAAAATGAGTGAGTGAGTGTGTGAGTAAGTGAGTGTGGTTTTACGCTTCCTGCAGCAATATTTCAGCAACATCACGGCGGGCGGGGAAATACCACAAATATTGTACCCATGAGGGGAATTGAACCATGGTCTCCGGTGTGACAGGCGAATGCTTTAGCCACTAGGCTAACCCACCTCCCGCTTTGTTCTGAAAGAAATAGTGTAACTGCATATTGAATAATAACCATTTCAAATAATGACATGAGATGCATATTCGTTTTGTATAACTTGTCCTATTTGTTAGTCATCAGTTTTTAGGTTGCCCGGATACACATACATTTGTCAGGTTGCCCTAACTGTTCCCCTTATGTTTACAAGGCTGCCCTGGTTCATACACATTTGTCAGGTTGCCCTAACTGTTCCCCTTATGTTTGTAAGATTGTCCTGGTTCATACACACATTTGTCAGGTTGCCCTAACTGTTCCCCTTATGTTTACAAGGCTGCCCTGGTTCATACACATTTGTCAGGTTGCCCTAACTGTTCCCCTTATGTTTACAAGGCTGCCCTGGTTCATACACATTTGTCAGGTTGCCATAACTGTTCCCCGTTCCCCGTCTTGTAAGACTGTACTGGTTCATATACATTTGTCAGGTTGCCATAACTGTTCCCCGTCTGTTTGAAAGACTGTCCTGGTTCATACACATTTGTCAGGCTGCCCTAACTGTATACTGTCTGTTTGTAAGACTGTCCTGGTTCATATACATTTATCAGGTTTCCCTTACTGTTCCTCGTCTGTTTGTAAGACTGTCCTGGTTCATATACATTCGTCAGGTTGCACCAACTGTATCCCGTCTGTTTGGTAGACTGTCCTGGTTCATATACATTTGTCAGGCTGCCCTAAACAATCCAGGGATTAACAGCATGAGCATCAACGTACGCAACTGGGATACGATGATATGTCAACCAAGCTAGCGATCCTGACAACCCGACCCCGTTAGTCACCTCATGCATTGATTTCTGAAGACCAGTCCTGACCCGGATCTCCAAGGTCGGGACACGCAAGCCAGCATCTGTTATATATGCACGCAATCTTTATATCCATCGAAAGCGCATCAAATCAGGGTTTAAGTTTAGCTTACTCTGTGCACGAAGTTTCCTCGGGAATCCTGCGTTGGGGCAATATCAGATATATTAGGTTTAAAGAAAGTAATGTTTTATGAAAGGCTGTTCTGAATAGGTCTGTTCACAGGCACAAAATGGACATGAAAACAGACAAACCATCGGGTTTTTTTCAACTGTAAGATAGGGAATCTGTAATTTAAAGGTTACATGCAACCAAAACCTCGAACATAATTAAAACATCGTTATCACTTGATCATGATATATAAAATGCACTGGTGGTTGTGAAAAAACAAATAAACAAAATTTATAAGCGTATAATCGCAAATCAAAAGTGCAATATTTTGTACTGGGGTTTACCATTGGTTCATTTGCCGATACGCTCAGACGGTTCTTTGTTTATGGCTTAGAAGCCCGATAGGTGTTAATTTCAAATTGCAAATGGTCAGTAATTGAATTTGTGCATTGCATATTGTCATCAGCAGACAGGCAGACAGACATATGGGCGTCAATAAACCAGACACTGAGTTTTCTCAGTCATAGGGTCTCCTTATCACAATCAACATGTTTTTTTATGTAACGAGATGCGATTCATTACTTTGTATATGTATACAACGAAGATGGGACTACTGCTCACGACCTCATACTCCAGGCAGGCATACCATGGCAGAACTCTGACGGTTTGTGCCAGAAAATCCCTGCATACTTGAGCTGTGTGTGAACGAGCGTTGTCGAGCTGGAACTCGAAATTCCCGCCTGATCTACCCCGGAATGGAACGTTTACTCGTCTACTGGCTCCAGTACTTTGTCTCTGTAACACACAGCTTTTACCGTTTCATCTAATTGCACAAGCCAAAACATTGATAGCACAACAGCCTCGGTTCCTGTAGGCTGGGTTCGATCCTACAACGCAATTTAGTGCAATAACCAGTCTAGAATTTTTAGACTAATTCCTCTAACTGGATACATAAATATTAATCAGTATGATTTCATATATCTAAGCACTTGTATAGTACAACACTACGCTCCTTGTAATCCTTGCAAACACGTCGCACAGCGCGCTCCTTCGCACAGGGACTTGTATCGCTTATAGTAGAAACGGCGTTCAAAGAACACTAGTGCTATGGTAGAGTCTATACACCTGTATAGAACGCCGTTTCTAAGCGATACAAGTCCCTGTGCGACGGAAAGTCCTTTTATATAGTGCTGTGGTAGAGTCTGTACACCTATATGTCCTTCGAACGCCGTTTCTAAACGATACAAGCGCCTGTGCTCCGTCGTACAGCGAGCTCTTACAAACAGAAACCTGGAATACAGGACAAATCATATGGATAACACCTTCTTGAGTTTATTTCTCACGACGTTTCGGGGTTTGTTCTAGCCCACCATCAGGTTGAACTGATGAATATAGCACTTCAGCCTGATGATGGGGCTAGACCAAGTCCCGACACATCGTGAGAAATAAATCCAAGAAGTTGTTATCCATATGATTTGTCCTGTATTACTACACCAACTTCTACATGCCTTTGGAGAATCAGAGACTTGGAAATCTCAAAATGAGGCTCTGTCGCTAGAAACGATCATAATATTTGTGTTACAATTGTGCACAAGCAAGGTTTCGTAAATGGACATCAAATGACAAGATGGTGTCCCAGCGGTGTATCTCACTTTTATCTGTCGGCAACTGTTGTGCATGTAAATGTCCAGTGAGTGAGTGAGTGAGTTTAGTTTTACGCCACTTTTAGCAACATTCCAGCACTGTCCCAGCGGGGAACTCCGGACATGAGCTTCACACATTGTACCCATTTTGGGAATCGAACCAGGGTCTCCAGCGTGACGAGCGAACGCTTTATTCACTGGGCTAACCCACCTCTGGCACATCCATGTTACATTGCGTCAAGGTCTTTATAGTACTGTCGCAAATAGAAAAAACCACAAACTTCATTTCACTTTTATCTCTACAATTTACGCATTTGATATGTGAAAGTGTGAGAGATCTGTTAAACTAAGTACGGACTAACTACAGCTCAGTGGTAGGGAGATAGGAAACGTAACAAAGAATTTTACTGAAGTGAGATTAGAGCAGAAGTGAGCAATGCAGACTTCTTTTTATGTCCAACGCGACTTATTTGGAAAGGTCCATGGCTTAATGCAAATTAATGTGCGATGATGTTGCATTGAAAAGGACACCTTTTAAAATACATTTTTGAAATTAGACTTAGCTTCAATATAAATGATAGCTGACGTAAAAAATAATAACTTTCATCCTGAAACTATTAAGGATGTCGCTATCATGAAGTCTCACTATCACTATAAAAAAACAGGAAGGATGGGCCGTCTCAAAAGCAAAATCAGGACGGGTGTAGCAAACAATGATTGGGGTCGGTCTGGGGGATAAATGTATCAGCTAATATATGATAACCCCTACGGAAAATTAAACTGTGGCAGTACACGGCATGTCATAGCAATTTACAAATATATATTGAGACATTTAATGCTTTTTAATGGGCATCAGGTATCACACTCTGTTACAAATCTCAACATAAACTTCATGGAAGAAAGGCCCGTTAAGATGTTACAGATGACACATATTCAACACATATGAAATAGCATAAAATATCTTTGAGATGACCCCTTGTGATGGTAGGCAGCATGTGCATTTCTTGGAAAGTGAGTCGACGGTCCGTCGTCATGCCTGGCTGAGCGACCAAACTGTCATCTATAGTCTCATCTATTGTTTTCAGCAGCCATTCAGATTTTTTTAATCAAAGTTTTTGAGGTGGGTAGCACTCGAATCCTGGTTTGTCCGGAACTTCTGTAAACAATAACACACACATACAAACTGAACACACGCAACACACACGCGAACGAAAACAATTAATGAGTTAAAATGTTTGGGTCATTTTTGGTAGATTTACTCCAGCATTGGTGAAATCAGAACAAAATATATCACAGATCCTTCTCATTTCTTTTATCATACCCGCAACAGTATGGATGATACTCTTCGCCGCGATCACATGAGAGCAGCTGTCCATCCTGGTTCCCGGGCCTGTCATCAATATTAATGAGAGGCCCGGGAACCAGGATGTCAGCTCTCAATAGTGATCCAAAATCGTGGAGTAGTGCTGCACGAGTTACGTCCCTTTACACTACAAGCCGGTCGCTGTCTCTGACCAGATGAGCAAAGAAAAGACGCCTCGATGATTAGTTAGTCAGTTGTTTTGAACATTTTACGTCATTTTGTTTGTTTGTTTTTGCTGTTTGGATTTGCTACGTTTTTTCTTCTCCTTTTTGTGTTTTACTTTTAGCATTAAAGCCACATATTTATTCGACTATGAACAGTGGATAGCGAGCATATAGCGAAATAATATACATGTATAACTAACAGGGGTTCCAGGTTCGTTTTGCTTTTCTTGTTTATGATAAGTTTATTTTAGGGCGCATTACCCCATCGATGCTGTATGATATTTAGCACATTACGGAAACTGGGTGACACCGTCGGGCGTCGAATTATTTTAACATCTTGGAAGACGTTGAGTATGGTTTTAAGTCGCTTTTAGCTACTTTCCAGCAATATCACAACTGGGGAAACCAGAAATGAGCGTCACGCATTCTCCAAATTCTTAATCGAACTCGCGTCTTATCCACAAGACTACCACCGTCGCCGCCATGACAGACGCATTGTACTCAGGGGCGTTGATACTGTTATAAAAAAGCCGGGGCTTACATATGTTATTTTTGCTTTGAAAGTTGGGCAAACCCCATTACTTTCTAAACATAAGGTTTGCAACTTATCGGACGAAGAAAATGGAAAATCCCGTACGGATTACGATAACACTGACCAGATGGCCGAGACATTGCAATATGGCTTACAGAGTTGCGTCCCTTGAATAAACTTAGCTCTTATCAGTTCGCATTCCCGTTCGCCTCGATTTTGTGTCTGGGTTTATCATCACCACACTCCAGTTTTCGCCAAAGTAGTGAACGTCTAAGACCCGAATAATGCCACGATTTACTTTTACAATACAATAATACCTCGCAACATAACTGACATATTGTTCAGACCCGCATTAAATCAAACACAGTCAACAGATTGAAAGTGTCACATAAGCGATGGACAGGTAGCGTCAAACATAAGACTGCATAAAGAAAATATTAAATGATTCTCGGGGCAGATTTTTTAAAAAAGTGACGAGAGCGGTAGGACTTTTAAAAATTTTTGATGGAAAAAAGTGACGAGGGCGGAACATATTTTAAAGTTTTCTCTCAGAAATACACCGTTGGTAGTTTAGCACGTGTTAATGAGTTGTAGATTCAGTCACACTCGTTCTTATAGACACTCATTCTTATGGTGGGCAAATGGATGATCGGGGCGCGGCCTAGTCAAAAAATTTTTTTTTTAAATGGCAATAAAAGATTGTTACGCACACAGATAGAAACGACGCTCCGATGCCCGAGAAACATTTCAGTATTTTTTATTTAGCCTAACATACGGACGCATACGTGTAACTATTGACATGACTTACGTAATTATGGCCATGATGTATGTAGTAATTATAGACACGGCGTGACTTACCGAGAACTACATGTATACTGAACAGTAAAAGAAACGCAACTCTGTTTTTGTCAAGTTTTAAATAGAAGACATAAACATGAACGCTTACTTTTATGAGATTTCTTTTTTTTTCGAAACTTGCGTTTTTTTTTGCTGCTTATTATATGTAATTTACGTTGTAGGTCACGCAGCTTTGTGGCACTGTGGGGGGCTAGTGGTTGAAGGGAGCCATGCCGAATGCCAGGGTTCAGTTGTGAAACCCCATTCCCGGTGTCCCCCGCCGTGAATATTCCTGAGGTAGTTCTAAAACATCCCTCACTCACCCGTTTGTTGTTGTTGTAAGAGTTATTATCGTTGTACCACCACCACCATCATCATCATCATCATCATCATCATCGTCATCATCATCATCATTACTGTGTGTCCGCCTTCTGTACAGTTGATCAGTGAAATTCAGTTTGATCGTGACCTATCTGAAAGAGCGTCTATTTCAACATAAACTAAATACGAGTTTTGAGAAACAACCACCCAGGGCATAGAAGCTCTCTTAGCACTAACATTGTCGTGAGTGCCATACATTATCATTCGACTATCTAAGAGAGCTTTGAAAATCTTGTTTTTAGTGCGGGCAACTAGACAAGTCTTAATGAATGTATATAATCTTGTATGCATTATGAGCAACTATGCCGTACACGTGTACTTGAAAATATTTAGGGAGCTATTGTATCTTATGTATACATGTACCCATTATTTACTTTAACATATATTTACTGCATGTCAAATTTAAAATGGTGTCTGCAAGACAACCCTTGTCGGTTCAAAAACTGATTTTATGGCTGTGCAGGAAAATGTACGTAAGAGAAAAAAATATTTATTCAAATTAAATCCGATATTTCACTCTCGTACACTATTACCTTCTGCTGAGTTTGCTTATGCCTGCATGTACCTTGTGATATGTCCAGAGCCATGCAGGCAGTATTCGGACACTTAACGTAATATCCTTAGACTTAAATGTTACTTTAATGTAGCTTAATGTTCTTGAATCATCTTACCTACCATCAAATACGTTCTGCTACACTGAAATAACATGTTAGTCTATGGATGTGACGTTAATCAAGTGTCCGAATACTTTGCTTGACTCTGTATATCGCAACTGCAGTTTATATTCTGGCTTATGAATAACGTGGTGATTCGAACGCTTTGTTAATCGCCCGCTGGATATAAACAGGGTGAACGATCGACGTAAGTACCGGAAAGACTGGTATACCGGAGCAACTGCTTACACATACACCCTATCCACCCACGACCTACTGTATACTTGTCAAACCAGTTTAACACTCCGGGCCTAATCCTTTCACGCACACGCAATCCTTTTTACTTGCTCCGTGTTAAAATCGGTTTGGTGACTTGGTCCCATCTTTGGCAGTTACTAGACTAAGTACTAGTGTATTGTGTACAGTTAACATACCTAACCTTTCTGTGTCAATGCTAAAGTCCAGTCGTTAACATATTCGTCAGTACCTAAAACAGGGCTTCACATCTCCAAATTTGAACGAAGAGTGAAACTTATTTCTTGTGTCACCGCCGTGACATTGAAGCAATAGTGTCAAAGCGGCGTAAAACAAAACTCATTTGTCTAACATATCTATTGGAGACCCCCTAAAGTCTCGACTGACATGATTGTGTTGACAAAATGGACCGATTTTGTTGTGTTAACTTGACAAAAAGACATAAAACATTTTTGACAACCTGCAACAGAATATTTTGTTTAGAACTGAAACTACCGTCTTAATTATCTCAAATCAAAACAAACTGATCCAAAACATTATAGGAGTATTTTGGATGAAAGGTTCGTCATGTGAAACTCACATAACAAACCCTTTCCCAATCGATCTTAAAATATCAGTGTTGACGGGCCTTGGCCAATGCTGCTTCTGAACCACAGTCGTAATTAAGTTTTAACACTAGATAAGACATCACAATGTATGCTTGCCACATGCTGACAAGAGTGACTACAATAAGGAGATTTCATGTATATTTATGAATTTATACGTGAATTTTAAAATTACCAGAGCATAAAAAATGCTCTGTAGGAATGTAGGAATGTAACTGTAAAAATACTAAAATGTCTCACTTGCATTTTGGCAAGTTCTCGTTTGGCTTCCTTCGATTAACGTACCTTTACCTGACAACAGAAAATGCTTTTAATTATAATTTTACTGTTTTCTATATCCCCAAAACGGGAGAGAAAATAATGAAACTGCCTTTTTCGAATAAATAAATCTTACAATTATTTTATTTTTGCTACATTACAATTAATTGTTATTGTCATTATTTTGGTATTACTACACCATTACAGACCTTGAAACATACGTGATATAATTAACGTTCTCCTGTTTGACCACCTTGTTTATTTATTAGTTTGTGGGGTTTTGTTTGCTTTTTGCTTGTTCCGTATTTATCTTTTTCTTTTTTTTACGGGATTCATGAGGCTACCGATTATATCCTTTGGCACTGTGTGAGCGATTAATTATTGGAGAACAAACTCCACTTAAAAAGGTTAGCCCAGATACGATTTTTCTTTCAAAATTGTTTTCTTTTCCCCTTTTCTTGTGAAAAGTGGCAAAACATCATATCTGAAGTGAAGCATAACGTGACATTTTAAGAGCAACTTTTCTTGCCGTAATAAGATTCACATTGTCCTTGTGATTTGATTACGTAACGTCCCTAAAATAGCAAATCTGAACTAGTTTAAACTTCTGCACCAACCTTCCGGTACAGCTTTAAAACTGAGGCTGATGTCCACTACGGCCTAGCATCGACATGTTGTGTACATGTTTGCAAGGCAGTGCACAGGCGGGTCGGGATTTCGTTTGATCGAGGTCACACAGGTAAACCGGTCGAGCTGTGACGTCACAACTGATTGTCAACACAGTCTGGTGCTCCGTGCTGCGCGGGTCGTTTACAAACATGGTAAGTTGCACAAGATCTTCAATATCCTTCCTCAAGCAAGGAATTACCTCAATGTTTGTTTTCGCGTATCTTAGGAAATGAATTTTAACCTGTAAGTGGGATATTTTAGCAATGTTCACACTACTCAAGACGCGAGCGTGTAGTCAAAATGGCGGCCTACTGGCTTAGTGAACGAAGGGCGGGGACGATCTTTGTGTTTGACTGCAAATGGACTGTAGCTGGACACGACCGTTGGGTTGAATGTTTAAGCAGGTCAATAAAACCTCCTTAAAAGCTCCATTAAATACACGAACCAGATGGATTTCCTTGAAATGTTCAAATCTAACTTGACACACCTGTTAATTTGTTCCGTGCCACACCTGAAAAATAATATTTTCCTAAGTCATTCGATTTCTGTAGCATAATTATACACAAAACCTGATACAATTCTCAAAACAGTATATGATCTGTTTTAGCTGCTATATACAATGATTATCCGTATACTGCACAAAAGATTCTTAAGTGTCACTGTAAGTAAGTTGCCCATTTTGAGTAACAGTTTGCTATAAGTGACGTTTGTTGTGCAGTAACCTTATCCAAATATGTCTAAATATTCATCTTGGGCACTCATGAAACCCCATCCAAAAAACAGAAGAATATTGTCAGCATTCACTGAATTTAACACATTTGAGGAATACGTTGTCCTAATATCAAACAGGTTTCTTTGTCATTCAGTTCAGTCAGATTAAGGTCAGTGTAAGACGTATGCTGTTATACTGTATGATCAGCATATTGATTTCACTGTTGCATTTGTTGTAAGTCAGTCGTAAGGTGTGAGAAGTCTGATGATTTTATGGAAATATATATACCTGTGATCTTTCTGCTCACTGTGACTAAGTTTAACTTTGAACATGGTGAAGTCAACAACTGTCATCATGGTCATTACTTATTGGATGTGAGATTGTGACCTGTAATGTTATGAATGCTTTGTACAAGTGATATTTATCCAATTTGTTTGCATTGGATAATTTACTTAAAGCATGTTTTACATACAAGTGAAGAGAATGTTGTATATATTATCCATAATGTTTGGGAATCAAAAGACGCTTTGTTGTCAACCATGTGACCTCCAGTTTTATGACCATTGATGTCTGCCATATCTGGATAGCTAAGAGTGGCATAAAACATATTATAAATCATGCAGACCCCATTGTCGTCACTCGCCGACAGAGCTACAGACACACATACAAACACTCACACAGACATATGCACACACAGACACACGGACACTCACACAGACACACACACACACACACACACTCAGACACACAAACACTCACACTCAGACACACACAGACACACACACTATGCTCACAGACACAGACACAGACACACTCACACTCAACTAAAACAGTTATTCATACATAACTACAATTATCTTAAATAGGGGACTATCCATCTCTTCATCTTTTTGTCAGCGTATTGCCTTCATTCATTTCAAAATACAAAATGCCTGTCCTGTAGCATGTTGTCCCCAAAGTTTGTATTTTCCCATACAGTATATGTCTTATGGCTCCTCTATGTGATTCAAACGGGTAACCATGGTAACTAAAACATAGGTAGCTTCATCCCAGTATATAAATTTCTATATAGAATTTTTAATTTGGCTCCTCTTGGAAATCATGTTCCGAGAATACCTGTGTAATGCTCTATTTCTAAAGTTAAGTATAAAGTTTCAGAGCTGAAGTCCATTATTTTTAAGGAGTGTTGAGTTCTGAATATAGATGCTTATTTATATTTATCTCTTCTTTCTCACTTAAACAAAGCTTTATTCTTGGGGAAGTGTTTGAATAATACACTAGAACTCTTTTTGTGTTGTATTTATTCTCTTTGATCCACCTTTGTGTAATGCATATGAAATACATTCTCTGCCACTGTTCCACTGCAAAACTGTTGCAGCTGATATTTTCTTTTAATTTCATTGAGACCTGCAAGAACCACATGCACATTGTTATTACAACTTAGAACTCATTGCAGTAGACATAGAACCCAGAACAAGATATCTAATTTATCTGATTGAGTCAAATTTATAGTAATTATTTTGTATATGAATATTGTAGTAGGGAATTTGTGAAAACATACCATATGTATATGTTAATGATTACAACAATATTTGAAAGTCAGTGTGGCTGAGTTTGATTTTATGCCACACTCAGCAATATTCCAGCTATATGACGGCGATCTGTAAATAATCATGTCTGGACCAGACATTCCAGTGATCAACAACATGAGCATCGATCTGTGCAATTGGGAACCGATGACGTGTGCCAACCAAGTCAGCAAGCCTCACCACCCGATCCTGTTGGTCGCCTCTTACGGCATCAGTTATCTTTTATGGGAAACATGGGTTGCTGAAGGCCTATTCTACCCCTGACCTTCACAGGTCTATTTGAAAGTACTTCGTCATGTTAAAAGTTTGTTTTCCACTATTCCATCATGTAATAGTTGAGGTTGATAATCACCATCACTGCACATCCATAAATCAACATTGTGGGTTTGAATCCTGCTGGAAACTCACTCTTTTAGACAAACATTGAAATCATTCACCTGCTCACTTGTCAAAACATGAAAAAAATTGTTCCATGAATTGAATTACTAGTAAACTGAAATCAACTGAACTGTTTCAAGACAATATTCAATTGTAAAATAAGCGCCCATTCCAGAAAAATAATGGAACATTTAAATGATAGAATGATGTCGTAGATGTTTTTAATTAAGTCAAAAATAGCTCTGTGGGAACACTTCAAACTTTATTAGGTTATGTGCAAATGATAAAGTGTTATGTTGTTAACTGAAAGCAATTACCATATTTTTGTGCACTTAGTGGTTGTGACCTAATGCATAAAGTGTTCATCACTCGTGCAGAAGATCAGGGGTTCCAGTTCCCTCATTTGTGCAGTGTGTGGAACCCTTTGAAGGTGTACACGTCCTGATGTAGCTAATAGCAGCATAAAACCTGGCGTACTCACTCACTCTGCTTTGAGCATGATATCTATCATTGTAAAACTTCATACAAATATATTCTCCTCCCCTCTCTCTCTTCCTCCCCATCATTATCATTATCGGTATCCTAATAGTGTAGATCATGCTCATGATGTTGATCACTGGATTGCCTGGTCTCAACTCAGTTACTTACAGGCCATGTCCATATACGATATGCTTGGAATATCGCTGAAAGCGGCATTAAACAACAAGCCAACCAGCCAAACCAATTATCATTATCTGTGTTTTGATCTTGTTAAACCTACGATGTGACATTGCTCCTCTTACAACCTTAATCTCGTTAATAAGGCTAATTAATTATTGATTATTAGTTGGCGATAATCAGTGATGACTCTAACCAGTGGATCAGTTATTGTCGACACATTGTCTTATGACATCCAGGAGTCATCTGGTCAACATGGTGAATATGTGTTAGAGTACAGCTGGACTGGTTTCCAGCTTTGATAACTGTCTGGATAATCCATGTATCACAGAGCTTGTTTTGTCTTTTTTTTGTCAGGATTGAAAGCATATAATTTCTGAAAAAAGACATTTGATGTAGGCCATACACGTCAGCTAATGAGTATTTGTTGTTTAACTTGCTGAATCTGTAGTTAGTGTGACAGCAGGGTTAAACCTAGGATACACTTCTGGGGCATTTCCGCATCAAAGTAGGGATGGCCACTGACAAAAATGTGGGTTGGGTCCCTTGGACACAAAATATTTGAAAATGGCCAAAAAGTGCCGCTTAAGTAAATATAATGCAGTAAATATTGTTATCATTCATCGAAACACACAAAAGACTGTTAAGTAAATCAGTTTTAATGCACATGCAATAATATCCTTCATTGGTTGTTGCAGTTCAGCCAGTGAGAGACTATTTCCCAAAAAAATATTTGGTAACTCATTCATGTGGGTTTTGTCTCTTATCATGAATGAAAATGTCTCAGAAAAATATTACAAACTCATTAAAACAGTTTATTTACTCACAAATGAAGTAAATGCATGTAGGTGAAAACTTCAAACTTCCAACTCCAAAAGGGGCCCATCTTAAAGTAACCTGGTTGGGCACTTGCACCCTCCTATCAAGAATTTGGGCCCACCAAAAAAAATTCCAAGCTTTATCCCTGTCAGGCAGGATTTGATTCTGTAGTAGGTGCTCTTTTCAAGCAGAAAAACATCTGTCTTTTTGCCAGTTGTTTTTAAAGTTGTCACTTACTTTTTCTGAGGTATTTTGACAGTGGTGTAAAATTATGTAAAACCAAGTATCAATGCATTTTCCGCTTTATTGTCCTGGCTTATTAGTGGATTACAAGCCACCTCTGACAAACCGTTAGGCTTGGCTGTATTATGGAGAACTGTATTCCCTCTTTCAGGAATGCATGCTTGACTCTCAACACGTCTTGATAAAACTCAATGTATATAAATTGTTTTCTGATCCAAATATCATGATTATAATTATTACCATGAGCTAAATTAAATAAATATTTCTGATACACAAAAAATGTAAATTAGTTGAATTAGTTAGTATTCTGCTCATAACACTTAGAAATGAGAAGGTTGTTCATAAAGCCAAATAAGAAAAATGTGGTTAAATAAGGGTAGGATATTTCTCCTTTGTTTTAATGTTTGGTTTTGAAAGTAATGCACTAACTAACAACACAATTGTCAGTGAGTAATTGTTTATGCAATCAAACTTGTGGCCATTATGTCAACTTTTTCTGTCAGAGTGACCCAGAAGTTGCGAAACTGTTTTTGTACATTGGTAATTAAATGTATATTCTTAAGTCATTGTATTTCTAAACGATTAAGCATCACATGTTTTATGGACATTTAAAAAAATATATTGACTGCAAAATAAAAATATTAAAAAGTTAAATTTTTATACTGAGTTACATTTGAAGTTTCAATGTCACTAGAAGAGAAGGCCAAGGACTAATGTATAAATCACCTAAAATAATCAAATTGTGCAGTGTTGGGTAAGACTTGATAATTACATTACTTGGCAAAACTCCATGGTTTCATGGAATATTATTCTGGGTCCTTTCAGGATGCTTAAATGTAGTTTTTTCTTTATGCATACTGTACATGTGTGCTAATGAACGTGCATTTAACTGTCTTGAAAAAACATGATAATTACTGCATTGTATCAAGCGGAGATCTGTTGATGAGGAAATGTTTCCCAGTTGCTTTCCGACATTTTGTAACTTGGTAACTAACAGAACCTAGTGCTGTAGATGGTGGACACCATTTGCCTGATTAGTCATTCAACAAAGGGATTGTTAACTCCAAGTGCCAGCAGTTTTGTTTGGCATTATTTCATGATATGATCAAGGCTATGACTGCCTATGGTTGGCTCATTAACCAGCATAAAATAATATTTACTTTATTGATACATGTGCTGAATCGTATGTTGGGTTCAAGCAGACATGAATAACCCATGGCACTCACTCACTCATGCATACACTCAATCATGCATGCATGCACCCAGATTGCCACCCACTCCCTCGCTCACCTACCAAGGTAATACATTATCCTGTTTTCTTTGCACCATGTACTGATGTAGCAGTTTGCATACTGAATATAACTTATGACAAAATACAGTAAGTGTTTTCTTAATGATCAGCGATCTTGAAACAGAAATGTGATTCTTTTAATCTTTTTTTATTTCCTGGTTGTGATTGTTATTTTCCTGCTTCCTTTTGTGAAAATATGAGACAAAAGAGAATATCCCCTATCATGAGAAGGATCTTTGGCAAGAAAAGAGTCAGCCATGTTATCTGTCATGAACAGGACCTAATCCATACTTCATCATGCAACAGGCCAGTGAAGATCCGGGATAGAATAGGTCTTCAGCAACCCAAGCTTGCAACAAAAGGCGACTCTAGTCAGACTCTGTGACTTGGTTGACACATGTCATCAGTTACCAATTGTGCAGATGGATGCTCGTGCTGTTGATCACTGGATTGTCTGGACCAGTATCACTTATATACAGACCACCGCCATGTAGCTAGAATATTGCTGAGTGCAGCATGAAATTAAGCTCATGCACTTTCTCACTCTCTCACTCACTCGCTCGCGTAACATCTGTAATATTTAGGATATCTTTTTCTGTTGATGCAGACACTTTATCTATGCTTCCAAATTTTAAAGTGAAGTCTTTAATTTGGAAGCATTTTCAATTGATCTATTGTACGATCACATCTGAGTACTGACAATGGCCAGTGACATTGTTTCAACAAATAGGAAACATTAATTTCATTACCTTAAACAATGCGTTACACTTTCCCAATATATTGCAATACATATGGAAATGCACCAAAACATATCACAATTTATCTCTATACAAAAATTATCCCAATACTTCACCCTAGTATTCATATACTTCATCATTTTCATACACACTTCATCATGTAACAGACCTGTGAAGATAATGGATAGAATAGGTCTTCAGCAACCCACGCTTGCCACTAAAGGCGAATCTAGTCAGATTCTCTGACTTGTTTGATGGTCTGTGACTCGGTATGGAAAACAGTCTCCCTGAGAATGACTTGTGCCTGCATTAAGCACACAGTCTTGTGGTTCAGACCCGTGATGTTCTGACTATTTAAACATTTCATCCTACGTATGGTCTTTTCAGTTGAACAGCAGTGAGTGAGTAGATATTGCTTCGAGATGCCTCAGCAACATTGCACCTATTCATGGCTCCATGAACAAGAAGAAATCACTGAGTCTTCACAGACCAGCTCAATATGATTCTGAATGTTGCATGAAGCCCAACCACAAGAGCTGATGATATGTCACCAGTACCAGTACCAGTAATGTAGTCAGTTTGAGTCAATATTCATGTTGGGATCATGGAGTAGCCTTGTGGTTAAAGCGTCCACTCATCACGCTGAAGACTTGGGTTCGATTCCCCACATAAGCGCAAGGTGTGAAGCCCATTTCTAGTGTCGCTCATGTCTCTGTGATATTACCCAAAATTTGTTAAAAAGCAACATAAAACCGCATCTCTCTCTCTCTCTCACTCGCTCACTCAATCAATCTTTATGTTACATTTCAGTATAACACCATCGCCAGTAGATGCTGTACGACCAACCGCAATTTACACCAGACATTGCAGCTGTAATGATGCTAATTGTTCCTCGTATCCCATGTTTATCGAACAAAGTTCATGTGACATTTATTCCTCAACTCTGAGCCCTATATAAATATCCTTGTTAATTTACTGTCAGAAAAAGGTGCTTTCTTCCCCAAGAGCTAACCTTCAGTGTTGTCTGCATAAGACGGAGTGTGTGTGGACTTGATCTAACTCAACACAGGTGTAAACAGTAAACATCAGACCTGGGCACAGAATCGTTGCATGCACTCCCATTTACCACAGCATAACGGAGAAGAAATGAAGGCGCCATATCTCCAAGGAACTGCATGGCCAACATTTCTTTCCAAACTCTTTGACTGATTGATAGTATGCTGTTTAAACTTGTCATTTGTTGCTGACTGAGTGCGTTGTTGGTCCTCGGGGAAATCTTACTTTGTGTGTTAAGTAAATTAGTGCTACAAGATTTGACAGCACAGAACATCCTGCGTATAACAACAAGACTGTTTGATTTTCCTGAGACAGCAAAATCATCTTAAAAAAAGTTTTCCTGCTCAGTGCAGGCTTTAATTTATAATTATTTATAATTAAATAACCTGAGATCATCCTATAAATCATATAGTTTTTCAGTTGCTTCTATTCTTCAGCAAGAACAAATGGTGCCTATTAGTCTTTGTTATTAAGGAATAAAACAGACTGCCTCTTGTAAGTGTCTAAATGTAACAAATGTTTAAGGCACCAAATAAAATCTTTAGGTAGCAGTATTTTCTCCCACTACACTTGCTATAGATAATTGTTCAAAAGTGATCAAGTTGGGGACTTCCTAAAGACAAAGTCATCTCATCAGTGAGTGATTTTGAGAGAAATTTGTCTCATGAGTGAAGCATCTATCATTGGTATCTTTTCCAGTTTGTTGAGTTGTATTTTTGTTGTTTCAGTCCCTCAAGAAAGAAAAGAGAGAAGGTGAGTTGAAGATCAAATATTCCTAACTCAAGCAGTGAGGAAGGATCATATTTGGTTGACCATTGTTACAGTGAGAGTGAAGTTTCCATGGGGGCTTACCACTTCTTCATTACTTCATTACTTCTGTGTTAGTGCCTATCCCAAAACGTCTCCTTTACTGTAATAAAAAAGGGATTCTTATCATTCCTTAGTTGGGTGGATTTGATGGTCTTGTGGTTCAGGTGTTTGCTCATCACACCAAAGGCCAGGGTTTGATTCGTCCACATGGGTACAATATGTGAATCCATTTCTGGTGTCCCTGCCATGATGTTGCTGGTATTTTGCTAAAAGTGGCATAAAACCATACTCAATCACTATCCTTCTTATTAGACTAGAGTGAGTGAGTGAGTATGGTTTCACACCACTTAGGTGTTGTCAGTACAGATGAACCTGTTTACTCAGACCCTGTATATCTTGAAACCCTTCCTTCCAGAAGATTTTTGGTAAAACAAAACATACTTTCAGTAATTGTACTAACTTAGCCAGACCCCATACTTATGTACCTGGACAGAGAATTTTCAAACCATGACCCTTATATTTCCATTGAAAAATAATCTTGTTGTCAGTACGGAAAGATCTATGTATATATGTGTGTGTCACATTACTGCTGTTTACTGCATGACAAAGTGTACTCATTGTTAATCTTTCGGCAGGTGTTTGATTTCATTTGATTTATTACCCATCAAAACACTAAGGACACTTGTCACTTCAGTTGTTTATTAGGATTTGGCAGGTGTGACAGCATCTCATCAGTAACATAAATACATGTTAATGCCAGACCAATTTTATTTCTTGTTTACAGATTTTTGTCCTCATAAAACTCAAAGGCAGGAGGGAAAATAAAAATAAAATCACCAATTAAAGTAATGATCCATCTAAGTACTCAATGTATTTTTCTTTTGACAATTTATGAAGTGTATATGGGGAGAAAAACAATCTAAAACACGATTTTCTTGTCAGTTTACATTTTTGGCCAATGAAAGCATGAGGATTTTATTTTTTGACTGGGGAAAAGTCACTATTATTTGTTTTTTCTAATTCTTGAAAAAATGCAGCAGGTGGATCTATAAAGCAAGAAATAAAACTGGTCTAGCCTAAGTAGGATTAGGAATAGATAACAGTTAACGGATGCCTCACTATCCAGACAATTTCCAAGTGTAACCAAAAAGTCTGGATAAATGGGGTTCGACTGTATTTCACCAATATCATGGCGAAGGACACCAGAAGTAGGCTTCACACACTGTACCCATGTGGGGAATGGAACCCGGGATTTAAGCATGTCGAGTCAACACTTTAACCACTAGGCTACCCTTCCTTATCAGAAGCGATTTCAGTAGTTAAGTCTGTGTCTCATGTCTTATTTCTCCAGTGCCAACTGTGACCCTGAGGGACAAGCATAGTAATCATGAAGACCGATCACTCTAGTATTTACCATGTGTTTACCAGGATGGATCAATACATGCTCAATGGCTAATATTTGTTCCAAAGTTGGTAGCAGATAATAGTAAAAAGTTCCAGTTTGAGAAATCACTTAATTTCTTATTTTCAAAATGGGAGTCAATATTTGAAAAGGAGCAGACATTGAACAATATTAAAAGTTTAATGGTCAAAAGCAATTAATGTGGATCAAATTTTAAAAAAGCAGTATTACTGCAGGGAGATAGATAAATAGTATGAGCAGTGTTACATAATGTATATTCCCTTGGTGAGGATAGTAAATATTTATGATATCAGATCATCTGTCATATAGTTCTTGGTAATGCTTTACAATAGACACATATGAGCATGGTATAAATCCTGATACTGTCTGGTGATCTGTCAGTGTGAAGAAGTAGCTGATGTTTTTTCATGCTGTGTGTTCCAGAGCTACAGGAAGCATTCATCATGAACCAGGGGCCAGATCAGAAGCTGCCCCTGAGGATGCTGGGTGTTGTCGTCCGCTCCATCGGTTGTAGTCCTCGTGAGTCTGACCTTGCCAAGATTGAGAAGGACCTATCAGCAAGAGGTAAGTATTTGTTAAGTTGTTTGCGCCTACTGGTTAATTTGCTTGATATATTCAGAATTCGTGCATTCAAGAGTTTGTACACATTCAATTAAAGCATATTGTTTATATGTTTTCAGTGAAAATGTATTGAACAAGAAGGATTTATCGTCCCACTTTTGGGTGTCGTAAAATATTGTTATGTGGTGTTGCACACACACTTGAGCTCTGTAAAAGGATTAGTGTAGCATTATTAGCAGAGTTGGAATAGACGTATTATCAGTTATAGAATTAAAGCCAGATTACTTTGAATTTTAATTGTATTTCTAGAAATATGAATGTCTTGTCTGTTGGTATTTCTACTGGAATAATCACGTTTGTATGTTGCCATGGTTACAGGTGTGACATCACTGGACTACGGTCAGGTCGAGCAGATTGTTTCCAGCAACAGCTGGGTCCCAGAATCTTTGGAGACACTCAAGGATGCATTCCAGACTTTTGACCATGAGGGAAACGGATTCATTTCAGCACGTGACTTACGGTATGTGCTCACTCACATGGGGGACAAGCTTGGCGATGAGGAAGTTGATGAGATGATCAGGGAGGTCGACCTCACTAGCGATGGACAGATCAACTATGAAGGTGGGATATTGGAAGATGCTGCATTTATTATCCAAAACCGATCCAATAATGGTATCCTATGTTTTTATGTCTCATTGTGTGTATTTTTCTGAATTTTGATTGGTTGTGTGTAAGTGATCAGTTAACATATTGTTACCCGTGAAGGTCCCGGGGAACAAAACCAACACATTTTACTCTGATTTCAGCAAAACAAACACATTTTACTCTGATTTAAACAAAACCAAAACATTTTACTCTGATATCAACAAAACAAACACATTTTACTCTGATTTCAACAACACAAAACTGAAATTAAAGCATCACTGCAATCTGAGAAGAATACACAAAAACGTGAGCATCAATAAATACTGGACGGTATGACCATCACGACTACCCTATGAATCTGAAAGTTTTTAAACAATATGATCGTTCTTATTGTGTGAACAACCACAGTGTCAAGTGTAGCATTCCCTTCATACATACTGGCAATCGACCTGTGAAGGTCCAGGGTAGAATAGGCCTTCAGCAACCCATGCTTGCCATAAAAGGCGACTGTGCTTGTCGTAAGAAAGAGGCGACTAACGGGATCGGGTGGTCAGGCTCGCTGACTTGGTTGACGCATGTCATCGATTCCCAGTTTTGCAGATCGATGCTCATGTTGTTGATCACTGGATTGTCTGGTCCAGACTCGATTATTTACAGACTGCCGCCATATAGCTGGAATATTGCTGAGTATGGCGTAAAACTAAACTCACTTACTCAGTTAACATATTGTGTATAACTTTTATTTACTGATCATAGAATTAGAGGTGATATTGCCTCACAAACTGTTGTCTTGTCTGTCAACTTCAGAGAACTAGAGTTCAAAAGCTGGACCATATAATGCAGTGATCAGCGGTATGAGCACTGTTTGATCTTCGTAATTGGTACTCCTGATAACTGATTCTGTTAGTCGGTTTTTAGGACAAGCATTGGTTTCTGAAGATCAGTTCTAACCTGCTTTTTCATGGGTCATATTAGTTATAACAGTTTTGGAAGTTATATCATCATGAACATGTGTTTGTATAATCACATCACTCAATCCTGCTAATCACCTCTTTTAGCTTAATCATTTTGGCTTTATCAGGTATGAAATTGTTTTAATCACAGTGACTGAGATATTGTTTTTCAATTTTCCTTGCTTTTCATCAAACGTTTTCTCTTTTTCAGTTCTCTCCAAGTCCTTGTTATCCTACATTTGAACATCTGATCTGTTTTCTGCTTTGTATAATACATATCACATGCAAGAGGTGGATACTAAGCAATCTGACCGCAGGAGCTGGTCAAAGGGAGATAACTCATTATGCCCCAGATGTCAAGAATGGCTCCAGAGTCAATCAAGAAACAATTTCATAACCTCACATTCACTTACAGATATGTCAATAACACATTTCCAATATTTATTTTGTAGTACTGGAAACATTCCATAAATATATATATATATATATATATGCATATGAAATGGCAGTTTGAAATCTTCACGGAACTAACAAAGCCAATGAATTTTTATTGATACCTTAGTCTTCACTGTTTTGAACATTGTTATCATATGTTGTTTTGACATTTGCCTTTTCATGGAATATTATTTACATGGTGTTATTCATTGACTGTGTTTATCATCTGGAATATTGTTGAATAGCTTAGTACATATTTCTATACTATACATATCTCCACTTTAGATTGAATCCACTCTGCATTGCATTTCAATCAACTGAATACTTCTAAAAAGTATCTCTATGCCAGTTTTGTGAGCATATGTATCTGTACAATCTAAACGTACTGGAAAATGCTTGTCACATTTTCTACTGAATAAACTGATTACCTTTAGGGCATGTTCTGGTTTTTGGCTTGTTAAACATTTAAATCTGCAAATATCGATTATCTGTTTCTCTGCAATTTGATTATTGAAGATAACAGTTGAATAAATGCATATCGTTACTTATTTGAACTTAGTTATTTCTTCACATGAACTGGGCAGCGGGGTAGCCAACTGGTTAAAGTGTTCACCTGTCATGAAGAACACCTGAGTTTGATTCCCCAGGTGGGTACAATGTATGAAGCCCATTTCTGGTGTCCCGGTCATGATATTGCAGGTATATTGCAGAAGGTGGTGTAAGACTAGACTGACTGACTCACCCTATCAGCCACCCACTCTTCTACGAGAAACCAGGTCCCCTATTACAACGCTGTGGTAGTGTTAGGAGTATGGACTGTTTAAATCATGGGCCCGTTTCTCAAAGCTTTCATAAACTAAGATATTGTAACTTTTCTCATAGCATTCGTACCTCCTATTTGTAACAGTATAGGAGGTACCCGAATAGTTAGGATATCTTAGACATTGGGCGGCTTTGTGAAACGGGGCCCGAAGGGTAGTAGTGAAATACTGTCTAGGGTACAGTGTGAGACATGCCTCAGAGGGGTTGCTCAGTCTGAAGGTTCCAGTGACAATGTTTGTGGACGTGTGTGCATCCTGGTTGAGAGTAGTTACATCCCTTGGGAACACAAGAAACAGGGTTTGAGGGTCTCGGATCTCAGTGGGGCTCCTTTTAAATTTAAAAAGGATTGTTTTTATCAAAGTTTTATGTATATATTCAGAGAATAAGCGTACTCTACATCAACACGCTTCACCAGGGTTAATTATTAAAAGGCGAAGTGAAGACTGAGTGCCTCGAGATATGTATATTCCAAACAGCGTTCCAAATAATGGCCGGTGCCGGTTGTTATTGCATAGGGCCAACAGTTTCAAATATCTTCAAGCCATCGTGGCCTTCGCTAAATTATGTCTTTTTCTCATACTTGGAATCTTTCCCTGCTTTTTTATTCACTTTATTAACGTTCGAAAATCATCATCTTGCAATAACTTTGTTCACATGTCAACACTAGCATTTAACAAATAAAAACTCTCTGCAACGTAGGGTGCGCAAAGTTATTTTGTAGAAACAGTGTGAAACTGGACGGTGTAGTCTTATTTTGATTTTATCGTGTTGACTTTAACAAAATATGCCTGCAGATTTCATTCGGGACAATATGCCTGCAGATTTCATTCGGGACCTGTTAAAGCAACAGCCGCTGAAGGCCAACTGTCAAATTAAAGTATTGAAAAAAAAACTGATTCCAGCGTTTTTTCGTCGTCATGGCGAGGTCTTGTTCACTTAGGTATGGCATGCATAAACGCAGCTCATGATATTCCTTTGGGATTCGTGACAGAACATTACCACTACCACTATGTCTCTGAATGTATATCATATCACTTAAAGAAATAAATGGTCCCTTTAGAAAAGAAAAGGAGATAATGTTTTCTCAGATAAAATTAAGATTCAGAACCAGATCAAATCTAGTCCTGAGCTTTCGCAGAAAGTGCTATGTGGAAGGGAGAGTAATTCAGTTCAGGGACTGTGAGACAGACTTGCTTGTCATGAGAGCTGACTCGGAGGATGGGCAGAAACGATGCGTCACATTGCTGACTTGTCTCATCTTGCCCTGACAGTGCGGATAGCGCCTTTGTGCAGCATACAGGTATCGTCTATGAAATCCCATCACTGACGTAGCCTTGTATTTCTATAACCTGACTAATTTATTCACTATATTCTGTCAGCCAACAAAGGCTTTCTGTTCTGTTGGAAAGGTTTAATTTCATTTCCAGTCATAAGTGGCTGTAAGCAGATCGTACGGGGATAGTGGTCAGAGATCAAAGACGTTCGTTTTGTAGATTTAAGTCCCTTAGCAACGTAAGGATCCGTTGAAAGCGCACTTGGATGTAAACGTCAACTCCCAGACCTTGAATCTTCTTCCCACCTACATGTTTCTGGGATGCGTCACTCACTCACTCACTCATTCACTCAATCACACATGTACGCACGCACGCACGCACCTTCATGTTTCTGGGATGCGTCACTCACTCTCTCATTCACTCAATCACACATGTACGCACGCACGCACTGACTTATCCAGTCACATACCCACACACACACTCATGTCTTAATGGACGCAGACATGTAGACTTTCATACAAACTAACATACAGGATGTATTCATCATAATACATTCTAATGATGAAAAACAATTCTGAAAGTAGAGCACTTTCAATTAATGTTGCGTGTACTTCCCCTATGGGATAACAAAACGTACATTAACATCAAAGTTGTTTTGATGTTCTCATTTGTATTCTTTGAAAGTAGATTGAATTCTTTTCATTTTTAAGTGTTTAGTTAATTGGAACCACAACGGAGAGATAATTTCATTTCCTATGAATGCTTTTGTCTGATGGCACTGGCGTCAGTGATCTACAGCGTGACATATATGTAGACAATTTGCCTTTTGAGACATCGACTGACGTTTGAATGATGTCTGTGGACAAATGGCGTTGCGACAGAACCATGTAGTGTATTGCGCGTCTGTCAAAATACACACGCGGAGTGTTAGACGCCCCTCCTCGAGGGGTGTTTCCAATATCATTGCCTCACACATCATAACCCGACCATACTGACCACAGTCTGGTTCTACACACACGTCATTAACTGACGTTATACACGTCATGACCTGGTGCCACATACGTCATCAACCGACGTTATAAACGCCATGTCCTGGTGCTACACACGTCGTTAACTGAAGATATACACGTCATGACCTGGTGCTGCTCATGTCACCAACCGACGTTATAAACGCCATGTCCTGGTGCTACACACGTCGTTAACTGACGTTTTACATGGTATGACCCGAACCCAGACACGCCATTAACTGACGTTTACAATCTATGACCCGATGCCACACACATCATTAACTGAAGATAAACACGGAATTAACTTCCGTTTTACATACCATGACCTGGCGCTACCAACGTCATCAACTGACGTTATACACGCTATGTCCTGGTGCCACACACGTCATTAACTGGCGTTATACACGCCATGACGTGGTCCCATACAAGTCATTAACTTGCGTTTTACATACCATTACCTGGCGCTACGTACGTCATCAACTCACGCTATACACGTCATGACCTGGTGCAACACACCCGTACGTCATTAACTGACATTATAATGTCATGACCTGGTGCCACACACATCATCAACTGAAGATATAAATGATATGCCCTGGAGCCACATACGTCATTAACTGAATATATAAATGATATGCCCTGGAGCCACACACGTCATTAACTGACGTTATACACGCCATGACTTGTTGCTATACACTTCATTAACTGGCTCTATGCACGTCGTGACCTGGTGCTATACATGCCATTATTTGGCGTTATACGCGCCAAGACCTGCTCTGCGCAGCTGAACCCATCCGTGATGATGTGTTGTGTTGTGTTGTGTGTGGCGGATTATTAGATCTCACTACAGTACAGTCAGCGTTAGGTCGTCTCGTGCCGTCTTCACCGTTTTCCAAGAACAATACCATCGAAACATCACCATGTCCAGCAAGGACCCAAAATGTAAACCCCATTGATCATCTTTCGGACTATGGTAGATGCCAAGTTCGGACTGAACATTATCCTCTTGAAAGTGAAGAATTGAGGCATACATTATGACAGGGGAATCAGATGCTAAAACTTGTGAGTGAGTCTAGTTTTACGTCGATTTTAGCAATGTTGTTGTTATACCAAGGCTGGGGACACAAAAATGGGGGAGTCGATCAAGGGTCTTCGGCGTGAAGAGCGAACGCGTCAACTACGAGGCTGCACCACCGCTCTTGCTAATAGTATGGTGTTTGATTGCCAGTATGAGTGAGTGAGTTTAATTTTACGCCGCACTCAGCAATGTTCCAGCGATATGGTGGCGGTCTGTAAATACCAGTAATCGAGATTGGACCAGACTATTCAGTGATCAACAGCATGAGCATCGATCTGCGCAATTGGGGATCGATGACATGTGTAAACAAGTCAGTGAGCCTGACCACCCGATCCCGTTAGTCGCCTCTTTCTTACGACAAGCACAGTCGCCTTTTATGGCAAGCATGGGTTGCTGAAGGCCTATTCTACCCTGGACCTTCACAGGTCGATTGCCAGTATGTATGAAGGGAATGCTACACTTGACACTGTGGTTGTTCATACAATAACAACGATCATATTGTTTAAAAACTTTCAGATTCATAGGGTAGTCGTGATGGTCATACCGTCCAGTATTTATTGATGCTCACGTTTTTGTGTATTCTTCTCAGATTGCAGTGATGCTTTAATTTCAGTTTTGTGTTGTTGAAATCAGAGTAAAATGTGTTGGTTTTGTTGGAATCAGAGTAAAATGTGTTGGTTTTGTTGAAATCAGAGTAAAATGTATTGGTTTTGTTGAAATCAGAGTAAAATGTGTTTGTTTTGTTGAAATCAGAGTAAAATGTGTTGGTTGTGTTGGAATCAGAGTAAAATGTGTTGGTTTTGTTGAAATCAGAGTAAAATGTATTGGTTTTGTCGAAATCAGCGTAAAATGTGTTGGTTTTGTTGAAATCAGAGTAAAATGTGTTGGTTTTGTTGGAATCAGAGTAAAATGTGTTGGTTTTGTTGAAATCAGAGTAAAATGTATTGGTTTTGTTGAAATCAGAGTAAAATGTGTTGGTTTTGTTGGAATCAGAGTAAAATGTATTGGTTTTGTTGAAATCAGAGTAAAATGTGTTGGTTTTGTTGAAATCAGAGTAAACTGTATTGCAGTTACCATTCCAATCCTTGTAAATTTGGTTTTCAAATTATATGCACCAACATGTGTTTTCGTACTCATTGTAAAAGGTGGGTTACAGCATGATTGATGTTCACGGATATATTTCAGTATGGCCTTGAGTGTGAAGTCCACGTCAATATCGTAACGTGTCATTTATAGCATACGCGTCGCGGAGCCTCTAAGCAAAGAAGATTAATTTGTCGACATGAACAGCACAATTTCTGATGAAATATTTTATGAACAAACCTTAGTGTATTATCATCAACTTTCTGGAAACCAAAACCTCACAACTTAATTATGGCGAAGTGGTTTATGAAGGAAAAGTATGGAAAATATTCCATTATACATTTGTAAAATCGAATTAGGCACAAATGTTACTGAAATGCAATAATGTAACTGTTTTTATAAAACACTAGGCAGTAAAAGTTCACTTTATTGATTTTACAGGGAATAAAATGAAAATATAATAATGACTGCTCCCTGAGAAAGACAAATCTTGATTATCTGTCACACTTTTTGTAATGACGTAAACGGTTTATTGTTAAAAATGTCCAATACTATAACTTATGAATTATTGCCTTCGAGTTCTTTCGCCAAATATTATAGTGCGCATTTGCCGTCACAGTGGATCAGATGAAACCATAACGAACCTCTCTTTTATCACGAATCTCCATAGTCGAACAGCTTTCTCGGCTACCTGCCATTTTGGATGTAGGGAGCATTAAAATTAGTTTGGGGGCTTTTTTCTTCGCTTTTCCTGTATTTGTAAATCAATAATCGTGAAAATATTGATTGCAATTATTGTCTGTTTGAATTAATTACAGCCCTGTGTACATCTATGACGCCTCTGGTCGTTTCTGCACATGCTCTTTCAGCAGCCCTGTGCAGCCCTGTGCAATGTCGTAATGCGAGATTTGACAGCATGTACAAATGTCGCGTTGTGGCACTATCGTGTTTTTGGCACAGAGGACATTTTTGTCAAAAGTCGACAACGTGAGAATACGACATTTGCAGATGCTGTCAAATCTCGCAGTCTCGACTTAAATCTCAAATAATGTCAACAAAACCCCAAACAACAACAGCCTCCCCCCCCCAAAAAAAAGCAAAAAGCAAGAAGAAAAAAGCAAAACAGAAACCCCCCCCCCCCCCCCCCCCCACACACACACACACACACACCCAAGAAATCGAGACAATGCGACATTTCAGTTCTTCGTGTTCTCGCATTCTCGCATTCTATCTATAATACACAACATGTTGCGCGCCATCCACCGGTGCACCATACACGAATGTATGTGAGCTACCAGCTCGTTCATCATACTAAACCAATTCATGTTCGAAAAAGAAACAAATACCCCCCTCCCCACCCACCCACCCCCAAAAAAAAAAAAATAAATAAATAAATTTTAAAAAAAATAAAAAAAAATAAAAAAATAAAAATAATACAAAAACAAACAAAACAACAAAACAAAAAACAACAAAAAACAAAACACACAAAAAAAACAACAACAAGTAAAGTTGTCATCATGCATATCGATTTTTCAAGGATACGCACCGTACCGTAGTAACGGCATACACACGAAAGCTTGTTGATTTTTCTCATCACGTATTTAACACTTTTGATCGTTTTCCGGTCACGGTTATAAGCCGTACCATTCTGATAGCCTCCCTAGACAGCACTCCCAAGCCTCTTTAGGAACTGCTGCTAAATTATTTACTGTATATAGTCGGAGCTTGAAGGAAGCTCTTCCTTGGCAGTAGAAAATGGCAGTGTTTGTATTGTTATAACAGTTCAGAATCAATAGCAACGACAATACACCATCGCGACGTTGCAGTCAAGCAGAGCGGCGTCACCAACCAACCTGAACTTTCTGGAGCACATTCTGCGTGTTTACTAAAGAAAATCAATACCGTTGATTTGTCGTATGTTTCCTCTGCAAGACTTTACCTCGTCGTATGTGGAATTCACTCGGCTGTACAAAGGACTTTTTGTTCATATTTTAAAAATAGGTCAATGCTGCGTCTTGGAGGTGTTTGTTATTGTCTTTGTTGTGCAGTAATTCGCAAGTATTGATACCCTGTTCCATGAATATATTTCAATATTCGTTGAACAATGGCGGGCCATAAGGTTTGTAGCATTTGTAGAGTGTAACAGCTTTGTTATGGCGCTGTGTCTTCATAAATAAGGTCCAGAATAGTGGGCTTTGTTGTGTTGTAGTGAGCGGAAATTCCAAGTCTTAAAACGTCAGCTGGTGTGTAACACACGTCGTCAGTTTAATGGACGGGGTGGGTGGGTTGAAGTTTTAATGCCTTTTTCAGCAGTGTTTAATTTGGTCAGTGTTAATTCGGATCAAAATGGTTTGATCAGTGTTTGACCTTGTGTTGATCCTTGTTATTCAAACGGTTGAAACTTGTTGCAGTTAAAACTATTTATGTTCTCACATTTCTATAAGTCCCCATGGACTATCTTCGCGGTCTGGTGGATAGTGCACCTGTCACAAGAGCGGAAGATTGGTAGTTCGGATCCCAGTCGTGTCATACCAAAAGACTCTGTCTGGTGAGTAAAAGCAGACAAGCACACGCAAACGAGCACGCACACGCAAACGCAAACGCACACGTACGTCCTTGGATGTTTTAGGCAAATGCAATAATCTTAAATCCCACCTCACCGCCTTACCTCTGACTTGCTTTCAGGTCGGATAAGATAACAGTAACCACTGCCAGTATAGTAGACTTAATGCGCGTCTACCTTAGCGATAAATGACGGTCCATGCAAGATGATTCAAATCTTTTAAGACCCACGTGTTGTACTTTTACTCAATTTGATGTTGTGAATCGATCTGACACATACATATAGACACGCACACGCATGCAGGCATGCACGCACACGCACACGCACACGCACACGCACACGCACGCACACACACGCACACACACACACACACACGCACAAACGAAAATAGGAACCGAAATGTTCGGTGATACCTAAATGACTACATATGTACTTCTGCGAAATGAAGAGAACCATCCTCCAGTCGAGGGTTCATATTCACAAAGTTTACAAACTTTATCTATTTTACAAAATAACCTATGCAATACATAAAACTGTGACAACAGTTCTATGTTGGCTGGTGTCTAAACAGGTCAGTCATTAAGAATGGCTGGCCAACTAAACATGCCGATTATATCTCAGATATGAAATACATGAACCAAATTTTGCTTGGTGTGTCAATTAGGTCGAAAAAATACTCCGTTGATCGATGAAAATACATTTTGCATGAGGCATATATGAGTCTTTGTGGGACATTTCGGCGAATTGTATTCTGCAGATGCGATTTCTTTTCGAAATATATATTAACAAGAAATCTCTACCAAGAGCGGAGTGGATTGTATTTGTACAATTCCAAAAGTGTGTGTCAATGAATCACTATCAAACAGTCATGATAGTAAATGAGAAGGTCAGGTATCTCACATGACAGAGTCACCCGTCACAAACACACAAAAAATAC
Organism: Haliotis asinina; assembly: GCF_037392515.1. Taxonomy (NCBI): domain Eukaryota; kingdom Metazoa; phylum Mollusca; class Gastropoda; order Lepetellida; family Haliotidae; genus Haliotis; species Haliotis asinina. Next base: position 54,514,204 of record NC_090287.1, read on the forward strand.
AGAACTGACTGAACAGTTTCAAAACTGGGAATTACATTGGAAATAATTTGTGTCACTGATGCGCCAGATTTGGGCGTGTCCCTTTCATGTAATAAATAAATAAACAAACAAACAAACAAACATCAAGAACAACAAAAACGCGTTCGGATTGTTTTACTATTACCTTGGGTGCTTCAACCCCGATGTAATAACGTTTGAGTCGAACACAGAAATCCTTTCATCCAAGCATGACCTTAATTGTTCACCATTACGCGCCTTTTAGTAGTATTACTGCTAGACAAACAACACCGACTGGTAGGGTTCGAACGCGAGTCGTGACAAGCGACCGCCTCAGCCACTAGGCTACCTTCTTGAAGAGTGAAAGTCGCTGTTTGCAATATTCCAGCAAAATCACGGAAATCAAAATCACACCAGAAATGGGTTCCACTCACTGCACTCATGTGGGGAATCGAATCCGGGTCTTTCGCTTGAGGAGCTCACGCTTTACCCAGTCGGCTATCCCGTCGCCCCCTTTCTGAAGAGGGTAAACACACAACCAAAAGAACACATTGGATGATCATGAAAAGATTTATTCAGAAAACAAAGACTCTTGAGTATAAATAAATGACAAGTGTCAAGATCCGTTTGGTGGTTCTAGATAAATCAAACTCTCGATTTTATGCAAGATACTATTCTCTGATACTGACGACTAGATTGTCCTTCTACTGAAGACACCACTCCCAGTTGTGGTCAATAACAGAACACACTGGTGAAGAGAAAGCATTACTGGTCAACTATTTCCAACTCTGCTACATTCGCCGATACTACAAGAAAACTAGAAACGCATTTCCAAGGATGATTCTGCGGTAAAGAATTTCACAGGACAAAGGTAATTTCGCCCAGAAGTTTATCACCTCATTACAACAGAGTTTTAAAAATACTTTTGTAGATGAAACCGAAAATAAGAGGATCAATTCATCAAAGAGGTCACAACAAATTGATTTTTTGATTGTATTAACAGCCTTCTGTTTTTTTTTTCTAAATCAATGGCTGTCGCTTCCCCTGAATGTTTGGAACACATGTGGATGAATCATCCTTGAACAAGGTGTATCTTAAAATAACGAAATTATTCTATTTAATCTATACACAGACGCATCTCTTGGTTAAATGTACTTAGGGAAATACGTTTAAGATCCTCATGTCAATCAAACGAAATTTCGACAGATGATTTACTGTTTTTCCAAACTGAAAAAATGACAGTTCCTCACCTTTTCCTCCTATGTGACCAAAAGAAGACAAACATTTTTAATTCAAGTTGATGGATTGAAACTGATACCCGATGGTGTTCGAAGGAAATCTTAATTTCACGCTTACTTTATTTTTTCTATAAAAGGGTAACAAATTACGAGAGTATTCCGGTCATGAGCACTCATACCTGCACTGTGTATGGATTCGAAGATTTGACTGCAGAGAAGCTGGTTAAAAAAGCTGGTTTTACGTGCAGACTCTTGATCTGTGTTGTGTGACTTCGTTGTTAATGGAGCGAAATGAAATATTTAGAAAAAGTAATAAATAGAGCTGCTGAGGGCCTCTTTGACGCCTAACTCATCATTGCCACAAATTCTGAAAAATAAAATAAATAGTTTAGCGATGTATAGGTTTTATAGACTTTCATAAGCCGGAAACACGTCTTTCGTATTTAGCTTTCTATTATAAATGCGCCGACGCGACTGCAGTATATATTTATTGTCGTTTTCTTTTCCAATTCAAATTGCAAACTTTGGTTGCTCGTCTTTCAAATGATTGAATATGGTTTGTTAAATACCCGACGAGGAAATAAAGAAATCGATAAATATTTTGTCTATCAGAATATAAAAAGTGGTAAACACCTTTGAAATGATCGCTGTATATAAAGCTATAATATTGATTAACACGAGTGTATTGCGAAACTGTAAAAGAACATGTGTACTAACAGCAGGACGAACGCATACTCTACACAACACTAACTCCCTCATTCAACGATAAGAACCTTGCATACCGTTCTAAGATGACTAGTCTTTGAGTGAGTGAGTGAGTGAGATATGTTTCACGCCGCTTTTAGCAATATTTTAGCCCAGTGGTTAATGCGTTCTCTCGTTATGGAAAAGATGCGGGTTCGATTCCCTAATGTGTGAACCCATTTCTGATGTCCCCGATATTGCTGGAATAATGCTAAAACGGCGTAAAACCAAGCTCACTCAGAACAACCGATAACCTAGAAATTGATGTAAATAAAATGCAAATTATTAGAACCTTGTTTTTGAGTTGCTGATTCTTATCTGTGTCACAGATGTGTAACCGTTCCGGTACCAGAAAATTCACCAAATATTTTTCGCATAATTACAAGATAACTAATATTATTTTGAAATTGTGCAGATAAAACAAAATGCCACGACGGAATTGCAACACAAGCCATGTTTGAGGTTACACTTGCTTAGTGAAGTGTAGATTCTAGTACTTCTCTTGGGTTGAATCTTATCCGGGATTCGAACCCACACCCTGACACCTAATCGCCAGCAATAACAACGCGTTTATGACAAGCTCTGTTCTGTCCCCGAATACCACTGTTGTCTTCCGATAGCTCTGTCCCATCTGTTGATACGTCAAGTGCGGCATTTGATAGATTTACTAGTTTTAATCATATATGTGTTGTTTTAATTTATGGCGAAATTATCTGTAATTAGGTAGGACTCAATGGATAGTGTAAATCCAGCTAGGGTCGAGTTGGAAGCAAATGTACTGTAAGTCCCGATGGTCCCCTGTGTGGATATCTACCTTCAGTTGTTGACAATAAAGATCCTGTTTTTGTATAGTATTGTCATCTATAATTAAAATGTTTTAGCTTTACACACTAGTTTTAAATTCATATCTGTTATATTCTGGTTGTTTTTACTGTCCTTCGCTGACAGATTTTACATTTACCTTTATTTATTACACAATATGTACTTGTTTTGAGTCACGATATGACTCCCTCATTCACTCACTACAAAAACACGTTTAGATTTTCCTCAGGTTCAACCTTCATACTGGGGCTTCTTATCAACTTATGGAGAGTTCCATCAAAAATATATATTCCGGTGTTAATTTAATTAGGGACGATGCTTGACACTTAAGGGCGCAAAGGGATCGTGTTAAATGTATTTTTGGCATAAAGTATATTGCAAACATTTACAACAGAATCAGATCAGTCTTGTGTCCCCGGTTTACATGTCTGTGCAGCTGCCTCCACCATGGACAGATCTAACACCAGTGACCAATGCTATCATTTCTCCCTGGCTTTCCGAAGTCCCAGGGCGACCATTGCTGTCAAAGTGGCGACAAAACAGCGAGATGATATTAATGATTGTACTCTACTGAAGTGATCGTAATGCAATACACACTTAATCACAGCCCGCTCTTATTTCATGTGATACAACGACGTATATATACTTCCAGGGTAAAGAAGTACACACGCGCACGTTTGATGGAACAGATGCCAACAAAAAAATGTCATTCGATAATGTTTGTTCTTTGACGCCACAGTTACCTCCATTCTGAAAAGGGGCGGTGGGGTAGCCTAGTGGTTAAAGCGTTCGCTCGTCACGCCGAAGACCCGGGTTCGAATCCCCACATGGGTACAATGTGTGAAGCCCATTTTCTGGTGTCCCCCGCCGTGATATTGTTGGAATATTGCTAAAGGCGGCGTAAAACGTAATTCACTCACTCACTTACTCCATTCTGTAAATAATCGAGTATGGACCAGCCAATCCACCGATCAACATCATGAGCATCGATATGTAACTGGGATACCATGAACTGTGTCCATCATTGGATCTGATGTATTTGCTATCTTAGTTGCATTTTAGAGCTTCAATTTGCATTGTTTAGGAAACTGTTTCAATCCAACGGTTTCAGATAATGTCTGGAATATTTTGGTTCCAATAAGTTTTCAAGCCTACACTATCTTTGGTATTGATTACACTGGTATCATAGCGAAACACAACACCAGAGAATGTAAGATGTATGATATTTGATTTGACGGAGAGTGAAACCCCGTTTATTCGAGTGAGTGAGTGAGTGAGTGAGTGGATGTGGTTCTACTCTGCTCTTAGCAATGTTCCAGTATAATCACGGCGGGAGACACTAGAAATGGGCTTCACACATTGTACCCCTGAGGGGAATCGAACCCTAGTCCTCAGGCTGACGAGAGAACGCTTGAACTACTATGACGCGTAAGCTCATAGTAAGGTATGGAGAGTTAGGACCTCCTTAACGTTAAGATCGCTTTGCACAACTGCAACCTGAACAGAAAGCAAATTTTAATTGTTTGGTGTTTGTTCGCTTTTATTTTGTTATGCTGTGTATGGCTGGGAGGGTTAGATGGGGAGGACTAGGATTGTGAGTGAGTGAGTTTAGTTTTACGACGCACTCAGTAATATTCCAACTATATAACGGTGTTCTGTAAATAATCGAGTCTGGATCTGACAATCCAGTGATCATCAACATGAGCATCGATCTGTGCAACTGGGAACCGATGACATGTGTCAAACAAGTCAGCCACCCTGGCCACCCGACCCCTATAGACAACTCTTACGACAAACATGGGTTACTGAAGACCAGTATGGGTTACTGAACCCGGACATCCACGGGTCTACTGTTTAGTATAAAAGCCAAACAAACCATTTCAACACTAGCAATGACATGTGTCAACCAAGTCAGGAAGCCTGACGACCCGATCCCGTTAGTCGCCTTTAACGACAAGCATCGTCGCCTTGTCAGCATGGGTTACTGAAGACCCATTCTACCTCGGATCTTCACGGGCCGACTAGGAGCGGGTTTTTACGGGTTTCACGCTGCCATGTGTCTTACCATTATAATCAATCTTGCCGTCTCCGTCAAGGTCAGCCTGTCTCACCATGTCTCGGATCTGGGCGTCTGTGATGTCGGGACAGGTGTCCGTCAAGACTGCCTTGAGTTCGTCGGCAGTGATTTTTCCGTCCCCGTTCTTGTCGAACTGGGAGAACATCTGCTTCATCCTGGTATCCGACTTGAATCTTGTGTCCACCTTGACCATCGCGCTCATAAACGCTATGAACTCATTGATCTCGATGGTACCATTCTCTGCAAACGGGAAGTCATAGATATTTACATGTGACATTCTGGTAAATTACTTTTAGCATTCTTTAAATCGATATTGTTGAGGGGTGACCAAAACTGGGCAAACGTAAGAACAGACATTATGATAGAATTACAGCTAGCCGTGCTGACTTGGCTGACATATCCGCATTGCGTGTATCGGTGCTCATGCTTTTCATCACTGGACTGTCTTGTCCAGACTCGGTTATTTACAGACTGCCGCGATACAATTGGAATATTGCTGAGCGGGGCGTTGAACAAACAAACAAATGAAAAAACACAAAGACACATATTATATTGGCGACGTGACATCTTGGGCCCTACGTTTAAGGACAATCATATGAAAAGTGACGGGTTTCTACACTCACTGTTGGTGTCATTATCGGCTATGATTCTGGAAGCCCTCTGCTCAGAAACGCGTGATTTTGAAAACGTCGACAGCACCGACGCCAACTCTTTGGCGTCTATTTGACCATCGCCATCTTGGTCGAACTTCTTAAAGATTTCTGTGTAATCTGAAGAGAAGAAAGTCAACACATATCACTCTGAACAGATATTCTTTTAACAATTTCCCCCCAACTACAGCATATGCTACACACAATAAGGTTACATGGTATAGGAAGCCCTGCTATGAAGAGCCGAGCCACCTAGATATGATGGAAATGATACACATGTAACTGAAAAGCGCAAGACACAGTCTCATTGGTCAAGTTACTCTTAACTGACAGTGGCTGAGGAAACGTACCGTCTACTTGTTTCTGAGTAAGTCCGTATTCCTGAAAAAGAAGAATAGCTTTATTACTGCCTTGGAACAATAAAACCCCCCCAAAAACCAAAACAAAGCAAACAAGCTAACAAATACCCCCCCCCCCCTAAAAAACCCAAAAAAACCAAACCAAACCAAAACAAAACCAAAAAAAACCCGAACCAAACAAAACCAAAAAACCCCAAAAAACCCAAACACACGAAGCGACCGAATCATACACAAAATCAAATCAGCCAAAGATTAACAAACAAAACAATGAATTGTTCAAATCTTCGGGTGTATTTAAATGCAGAACAAGGTCAAACGTCAGTGGAGCAGGGTCAGAGTGTCAAGATCGTGCAGTTGAATAACGTCAGATTCATACTGACGTTCAGCTGAACAATGCCAATCGCTGATAATAATTTATAAACAGATTCCTCCTCATTGTTGAACTACCATTGTTGATGTACATATACAATCTGTCTGTCATAGCCAAAGATGTTTTCGAGTATGTTGCGTTTCTCATGGAGATGAGTATATGGTAAGTGTTTAGCCCGTTTAGTGTAATAGCGGTCGGGCGTGTACAGTAGGTTGGCATGCTGCGAGCCTCGTTATATCGATTTAGGACAGTCATCAGAGATTGGTACTTGGCGGAAAGCGAAATGTTTCCAACCCCCTGGGACTGCCGCGCTCAACCCAGCACTTGACCGTGCTCACTAATGCAATTGATGGGAGAATGCTGGTTTTAACACCGGTGTAGTTTTTGAGTTGCAACTATATAGTATATTAGGGAATTTTTATAACTGCGTTTCATTGATGCATACGGTATTTCCCCAGACTCAAGCTTGTGCACATCTGGCCTTTCTTGTGGGTCTCAAGACGGAAACAACTTTGTAAGAGTTGAGAAATCGATTGGAAATATCAGTGTATGAAACTAGTATTCAGATCTCATTTTTGTATATAGTGAACTCCACATAAGGAGAATTTAAGTGGAGCAACATATTGACAGTCCAAATCCTATTGGCTATCTAGATGAGCAGGAATCAACTATAAAGACAGCTAAAGCAACGCAGCTGCCTGTTTTCTGTCATTTTTTAAACAGAGGACATAAACATGAATGCTTTCTTAGATTTGTTTTTTCGAAACTTGCGTTTCTTTTACAGTTTAGTATATACACACTCCAAGGTAGTAATAAAGATATTGCCACACTAGCACCACTCTACACTCAAAGTTTTATCACAGACTTAATTCTGAACAGTTGACTTGCCTTTGGGCGTGTTTCTGACACGTTCGACCGGCGATACGCTCACCTTTTCGGGGAAAACCTTCTTCACTGTCCGATGGGGATAAATAAACGTGTACTTATGGGTTAGACTGAATCATACAATGACTTCTTTATTTAACAGGAATTTCGAACGATTGTTAGTGTTGAAATGGTTTGTTTGGCTTTTATACTGAACAGTAGACCCGTGGATGTCCGGGTTAGAATACTGGTCTTCAGTAACCCATGTTTGTCATACGAGTCGACTATAGGGGTCGGGTGGCCAGATTGGCTGACTTGTTTGACACGTCATCGGTTCCCAGTTGCACAGATCGATGCTCTTGCTGTTGATCACTGGATTGTCTGATCCAGACTCGATTATTTACAGACGTCTCCATATAGCTGGAACATTGCTGAGTGTGGCGTAAAACTAATCTCACTCACTACTTTTTTGCGATTTCATTTTTTTCGGAACTTTTTTCTTTTGGTGTTCAGTATATATTCGACAGTCGTGGCGCTCATGTGTCCAATGAAAGATCATACATCTCCCCGGGCCCTGTATTGTTTGATTTTAAAAAAAACATTCAACCGAAGAACAGTTAATTTTTTCTGTAACAGTAGTTGAGCCTCATTCGCTTGATCCGACTTCTTTAGATCAATGTATATAATTTGAAAAATGAAATTGTCATTTTATCAAAAATACATACCGGACAAATACATACATCCTGGAAATTAATTTTGAAATTATACATAATTATTTATTTATTCAATGACACACTGATGAAATATCAAACATAAAATTACCAATATCCCTAACTTATTTTGTCCAGTATATATTAGAGTCGTGAGGCACTTATCCATTAAAACTATCTGCCATTTCAAATGAAGCATGTAGTTACTCAGGTAAAGGGTCGTCGGACCCAGCATTCGTTTTATTGATATTACCAATCTAATATCACAATAAAAAAAACCCCACAATATTGTAATTGAAATTATTTTGGAGTTGATTTTTTTCAAGGGGGAGTAACTGCAATCGCAGAGAAATCTAAAAGGATTACATGAATAAAGATGAACGTGAATCGATAGTCCTCATTGAAATGTTTACTCTAAGTGCATAATATATGATGCATAAATGTGCTTGGTTAATTTGTAATTGCTTTGTGAATGCAGGTCAACGATAAGGAAAGGTCTTTGAAAATAATTATCATATGGATCAATTGACCGGTACTATACGTGTTGAGTATACGTGGCAAGGGCGATCGGCTGTTCATCAACAACCCATACTCGGTATAACTTATACTGATGCTCACAAAAGGATGCTCGGCATGGTATTGTTGGAATGTATTTATTTTCTGTCTCGGTCTGGTTGGTGTATAGATTTTGGTTTATAACTGTTCAATACACAGTGCCCATGATTGTGATAATATCTGGGGGTATCGATCTTGGGATGGGACCTGGCAGGCGACACCTGTTTAACAAAGCGTGACGCACATTTAATCAAGTTACAACAAACACACATAACACACACGTACACACACGCAAAACACACATATTCAGATTGCCTGAAAGGTACCTTAATGAACAAATGGTCTTTGTTATCAAACCACAATGAACCATGCCATCGACGTAACTCTGCCAGTTACATCGTAGTTGGATGTCTCGACGGACAAATATGGATTCATTCGTTGCTCACCCGAGGCGTCCACGTTAGTCTGAAGCGTTCGGATATGAGACACTCCGATTGTGTTTCAACAATCCATACTGCAAACAACTACCTTACATCACAAATGTAAACGGTATGGGGAACACCTGTCAACTGAACTCCGTTGTCTCGATATGTCGTTTAAGTCGATGTCATGTGATCCCTGAATAATCCATCCCTCTGAGGCAAAGACACTATCTGACTCTATATTAAAATAGGATGAAACTAGATTGTTGGAGTCATCTCCCTTGCTTTGTGAAGGATCTTGGTTAGCACTTATCGCAGGTCTCTACCTCAGTGTGTGTCACGCTGTACGCATAGTAATAATCCATATTATTGCGCTGTTCACATGCTAGATTTTATTCTTAAAGAATAATACCGTTACCCATGTCATCGGATTCGATTTTCATTCTCAACTTCCTGGGGAGAAAACAACCAACGCTAAATTTAAGAGACGCATTACTGTTTCATGCTACCCGGTACCATTTCACTGCCTGACGACAAGAACTAAGTGAGCACCACGTCATGGCAGTGTGCCTTTGTTTATTCTGAGATTTCCTCCCACAGTGCAATTCAAAGCTGGTGAAGAAAAATGGAACATATTAAAGAAACGCCTGAATTTTCCCTTGTTCCATTATTTGTTTCCCTCAGTATATTTTCATTATAGAGAGACTTGCCTATAGAGACGAATCGTAATTACGTCCGATTTGCCATCGTGTATTAACTGAAAATAACCTAAAGGAGTTCGGATTAACAGGGTTACACTGTAAACACAGGACAGGGCATACATGTGGAAGAGTTAAGAGCCAATTTCTGAATACACCTTTTCAAAAGTCACTTGTCTGATCCGATAAATACAATGAGTCCTTGTGGGCGATATGAAAACGTTGTAATTCAAAAGTAAGCCTTGAGAGAATATTCCCAGTAAGGGACCTGTATCAAACAATATCTGGCTTTCCAGGCTAAAAAGTTCAGGAATATTTCTAAATATCGGCGTAAACCCGAACGCACCTAAAATCCCAGAGACCTTCGAAATACTATCGCGTTTCCAGCAGTGACGCTAATGACAATGAATATTATCGTATAATTGAGCTAAATGAATTCGAGTGGAAGAGGATAAACTATACATTGTAATTCAAGAATATTGTAATAGATGTATTAAACTAAATAAACAGCTCGTATTCATTATCCACGATTAAGTGCGTATATTACAGAACGATACACTGATACAGCTGCGTCATATATTGTTGTGGTAGAAGGTCTACAGAAGCATCACATAGTGGCCAGTAGCTCATTTTTATTATCACTTTAGGTAAGAGTTCCTCATGTTCCTCCATCCCAGATAATATTTGTAAATTGATACATCCTAGAAGTATTAACAAAAGCGGACACGACAATTACTAGAGGACTCACAAAAAGTAACTAAAAGCCCTCAGATTAAGCACAATACATAGTATTGAACCACTTACTGTTACTGCTGTTGGTATGCGTAAGGAAGAATATAGGGGAGAGGAAGGAAATGCTTCCTCATTTTATCAGCACTGGATCTTTGGGGTGACAAGTTCGACAAGCTTCCTAAAAAAGCGCTGCAGATTTCTTTCTGGACATTTCCACATCTCAAACTTACTATAGATAAGATGGTATCTCCTAAGAAACGGAGAAATTTACCAATTTATCTTATCCCGAAGCACAAACATTGCTCTACCAAACTGAAGATGAAACGTCAGTGCCTGTGACAAAACAACCACTATTAATCAACGAAACAGATTCCACTGCATGTAAAGAGGTGGTGGGGTAGCCTAGTGGTAAACCCGTTCGCTCGTCACGCCGAAGGTTTGGGTTCGATTCCCAACATGGGTACAATACGTGAAGTCCATTTCTGGAGTCCACCACCGTGATATTGCTGGAATATTAATAAAAGAGGCGAAACTCTAAACTCACCCACTTCCACTTGCACTTCCATTGCACCGAAAGGGGAAAGAGTGGTGAAAGGATTATGAAATGGGAAACTAAAAATCAGTGATGACACCAGGTGTTTGTGAAAGGGGTCCTGCACTACCGGGAACACCCGCACTCAAAGAAAAATAAGGAACAAAATGGTAAGAGACGAACACTTCAGATTTTGATCTAAAATTCTAATTTTACAGTAACAGTTCATCAGAGACATTGAATGAAATACTTCGTATCACTAACATATGCATATGCATCATGGCCTTGTCAAATAGGGGTCACAAATTCTGAACATTTTTGAGCTACAAATTGACCATTTGACAGTAATGGGAAACGAATGGGAGGAAGAGAGGGGCGGGTTCTGAACGCAGTTCTACCAAGCATATATTGACTTTATGTCGTTGTGATGTGCTAAACAGTCATTAAAAACTCTCTAAGGAACGACAGAAGGGCTGAGCGATTCGAAAGCTCCCTTAGGAATGACTGAAACTATATTCCTTAAACTGTTTGTGATTCTGAATGGAATGCATCATTAATACCTTAGCTATACGAATTATGGATAATATGCCAATTATAACAACAGGAACAAAGGCAATTTGTACTAATTATGCATAATGTACAAATGTGCAGGAATAATGATATACGAGCTTATATGTTCTCTGATACATGAACAAGTGGTTGGAATACAAACACCGACACTGAGCAATCAGGCGTGGACCACTTACTAGTAATTACTACTGAATTAGTTATTTCTGTAGTCATTAGCTTTTTTCTCAGTTAGTTGAGTCATGGGTTCAAACTGCAACTGTCAAATAGAATTTATTATTTAGATTACAAAACGATTAAAAAGCTGAAAGAACTGTGTTTTGCACAGTGTAACAACACCAGCAAATGTTAACTGACGAAATGTTTCAAAGTTGATATAAAAATTTTAATTGTAATTGTTCGCATTAAAGGATTATAGTTTAAATGGTTAAAAGAAAAAGTATGATGCTAAAAAGGGATAGAAGTTAATGTGTTCAGAGTATAGACGGAAATTCCGACTCACCATTTTGGGTCAGTGTTGTAAGCGCCGCGTGCAGTTGTGAGACTGTGGCAGGACTGGTTGAATTCTCCTCACACCGACACTGACGCGCCCTTCAGCTATACACATCCATAATGGATGCACGGTGTCAATGCAGCGTCGCAGTGCGGCATGCGCAGTGGAGAATTAATTGCTCTCACTTCTATTGAGCTTGTAAACCAAAATGGTGTATGTTATTTCACATACGAGAGGACTGAAGTTCTGTTTCAAATATTGATTGTTTTGACGTTTTCGTATTTATTTTGCTGTCATATTTGAATGATAGAATATATGTATTGCAATGTACACTGGATAAAGGGCAGTGCGTGTATCGACCTCAGTGTATTGAAAAATTAGGAATGTGAGATTGTGAATTGTATGTTTTTAACATTTAACCATTTTAAAATTTATCATATGATGTTTTTTTTCTCTCAATTTATAGTATACAAAATGGAATAGGAAAAAAACAAGAAGGACAAAAAAATAGCTTCTCTGAGCTAAGCGATACTGTGACATACAATGGAATATTCAAGGGCCATAAACGATCGCCACTGAACCATTTGTTCCTTTGATATTCACGGGTAGCCGATAACAAAAGCACTGTATCAATGACACAGCTGAATACGATATTTTCATAACGAAATGAAGTCAAATATCTGCGTTTATCAAATGAACATGTATACGTCTCTTTTCATAACGATTTCAAACATACATTGTAAATGCACTGCTACTAGTAACTCAATGCGTCATTTTGCGCTCCCTAAACAACTAACAGCATTGTAGCGATATGAAATACGAGATGCAAATTTGACTCGTTAATGGAAAAAGATAGTCGAGTTTGTCTTCGCATTGTTTGTGGAACTGGGGTATATTGGAATCAATATTTGTCCCGCCGGATGCTGGTCTAGCTCAGTCTTGTCAAGCTTATGATCTGCACCAGGATGTGGATGCTGGTGAACGGTACTGTTCAGATGGTGTCGCCCCATTTCATTAGCGGTAATCCACATCGACCAATACCATGCTTGTAGTTGATAAACGTGTTGTAACTTGTCAGCGTGATATGAACTTCGTAAGCTGAATCCTCTTTAATGTCTGTAAATGTTTCAGTGATGTTGGTAGACACGGCGGATGAAAGGGATTGCGGAGATGAAGGGATGCAACAGAAACGGGATCAATGCAGTTACAGTACACTTGAGTATTTGAGGTAGCGAGAGAGGAAGTCTGCGAGGCATACGTGTTGGAACGAGAGTTTCAACATCCGTGCCTATTTTATCCCGTGTAAATGAAGTGTATTAAACAACGAGCCTGGGAACGCAGGACACCCGCTGGCCGAACAGCCATAGGTCTGAGGTCAGCTGCACCGAACTGGTTTAGAGTTATCTCCCCCTGCAGTCGTAACCTCATAGCTTTGATATTATGCAAGCCACGGGAGCTGAATTATTGCCGGCTCGAGAGATCATTTACAACAGTATGTAGGTTAATCATATACGGACCAATAAACATAGACATGTATTGTTGGAGTGGGAATGGTTCCATTTCATTCTCGCCATAACTGAAACATTTTGAAATGCCATTGAATGAACACCAGAACGTCAATTTCATGATTCATGCTGATCCTATAGGTCACGGTATTGGTGCAGGAAGTCACGGCGTTGGTCCAGTAAGTGACGGTGTTGGTGCATTAAATCATGAGGTTGGTGCAGTAAGTGGCGGTGTTGGTGCAATAAGTCACGGTGTTGGTGCAGTAAGTCACGGTGATGGTGCAATAAGTCACCGTGTTGAAGCAGTAAGTCACGGTGTTGGTGCAATAAGCCACGGTGTTTGTGCAGTAAGTCACGGTGTTGGTGCAATAAGTCACGGTGTTGGTGCAATAAGTTATGATGTATGCAGTATGTCACGGTGTTGGTCCAGTATGCCACATTGTTTATCCGCGAAGTCACGGTCTTGGTTTAGTAAGTAAGGAGACTTGAATGTTTATTTTACTTAGCCCATGCGGATTATTTGTGACATACATTAAGATGAATTAATCTTAAAGGTCACATGCAACCAAAACATCAAAGATAATTAATACACAATTATCAGTTATTCATGACATCTAATATACATTGCTGTTTGTTAAAAAACAAATAAACAACATTATAAGCGTACAATCGCGATTCAAAAGTGCAATATTTTGTACTTGGGCTTACTTCCCTCGAAACGAAGTCCTCAGGAGACCTAACCCAGTCATAGCGGGTGGCTGTGCACTCAAGGGTAACGACGACTTCCGATTGGCTAGTTCATTTGCTGATATGCTGAAGAAGTTGTTATCCCTAGAGAATGTATATAGAGATGTTGGGTTTTGTAAATACACGTTCTCTGAATTTGAGTTCGATCAAATCAAAAATCATCGCAGCAGAGGTGGTGAACTACTGCGTGACTTGAAAGTGTCTTTTGTCCAAGTACAAAGCAGGACTTGAAAGAGTTTGCACCAGTTTCCGTCAAATCCAGACATCCGAAAAAATGGATGTAGTTTGTTTGCAACCCACAGACACAAAAACTTGTCATGTGTACAAGTATCACACCTGCCTAATTACATAATGTGGCAGAGACTGGACTCGGGTGCACGAGTCATAAATCAATTTATTTTGTTTATGGCGTATAGCCTGATAGGTGTTAAGTTCAAATTGCATGTGGTCAAAGATTGAAGCTGTCTATTGTATACTGTCTTTAGCAGACAGGCAGGCAGACATACAGGTGTCAATAAACCCAGTCTAAGTAAACTTCGTCTCAGTGTATTTTGTTACACTCCACCACTAACAAAACCTAGTAGAAGGTCGCGTCAGGTAACCTTGGAGCAACCAATGACAGTCCAATGAAATGCGAGACGGTTAAATAGATTTAACCAATCAGACAACGGCTACTATTTAGGGATCAGAGGGACTTTCAAAATATTCAAGACACACATCACTCCACAAACAAAAAATCAGCATATATCACAGTTAATTGACTTGCAGTATATACGCTTTGGGTTTTCTGTTGACATGGTTTCCATTAGCTAATATTTCCGCAAATTAACATCCTTGAATATTGTCAAAAACACTATTTTCAGCGACTGTTTACTCACCGTTGTCATGGCAGTACGTACGTTGTGTGGATCACCCGGAAGCGATCACACGCTAAATAGCATTCGGAATCGTTCGGGTACGAACCTTTTCGAGATAAAAAGTTCATAAGGGATGTGCGAATGTGCACTTTCGCGATCTGGTAAGTTGTGTTCTGATTGGTCAGTCTCAAAGGTTACCTGACGCGACCTCCCATAAGGTTTTGTTAGACTCAGTGGTGGAGTGGAACGAAAAGTACAGAGGATAAGTTTACTTAGACAGCAATAAACCAGACATTGAGCTTTCTCTGTAACAGAGGGTGCTTACTACAATCAATAAGCTTGTTTATGTAACGAGTAGGTTATTTACTTGTTTGTGTACTGCTCACGACCTCATACTCCGAGCATGCATACTGTTTCAAGCTCCGCGAACCTATTCACTGCGCATGCGTTATGGGCGCAGCGCAGCACAGCTGTTGAAACCAGTTTTCCCACCAGCGCTGGGGGAATTTAGTGAATCGTTTGAACTCCGATTTCGCGGGCTTTTTTTTTCATCGCGTTTTTTCAACTTTATAGACAGAATTGGCACTTTTTATGATTTGTTTCGGTACGTGCATACCTAAAGGTATCAGAATCTGCAAGGTTGTGTTTTACGTTGCATGTGACCTTTAATGTCCAAATCAGAAGTGGTTTGTCTAGCACCTGAACGAATATTGCGGTGAATTAATCTTAACGTACAAACACCTGAACGAAAAACATGGCACAGAATACTGTACAATGTTGGTCAGAACAAAAAGTGCGGTTCAGATTACTCATTCAGAGAGTGAATTCGAATCCCGGGTGGAACTCAACCTGAAAGGTTAGTACTAGAAATTGAAGTCCGCGAAAGAGTAATATCAAATCCAAAAAAGGTTTCCTTTAACCACTTTCCAAATGGCATTGTGAATAAAAAATATTTAGATCTCTTGAATACTGACATAATTACCGGTGTTTGGTTCACGTAAATGACTGATACGTGAAAGTCGTTGTCTCAGAGCGTGAATGAATATTGTTTTATGCCGCTGTCAGTAAAATTCCAGTAACACCTGAACCTGGCTTCACACATCGTACCAGAGTATTGATCAAACCTGGGCCTTTGACATGACGAGAGTTCGCTTCAACCACCGAGCAACCCCATCTCCTCCTCGACAATCACAACCTCCTGTAGGAATTTAAATGAGTGATGTTTTACGTCGCGGTTCACAGTGCTTTCTGTGTATCAACTTAACTGCGCGATTACACATATGAATTTCATTCGCCATTCGCTAAATTCTTATTGTACGGCCTTCTTCAAAACGAATCCCCAACGGTCAACTATTCTGGAAATGGAAGTATCAGTATATTAGCTCGGGAAACATTACTTCCTCTCCAGAAATTGTTTCATGGTTGTGATGAGGACTGTATATTAATTGCAGGGAATATATTACTGTTCCAATAACCGGGCACTACAGGTTCTTACACACTAAACTCTTTCTTTGGCGTGACGAGTAAAAACCTCTCGTAACTACTCGTGTCATTCCGGCAAGCCGGAAAGAGACGAGTAGTTACGAATGGAGTAAAAAGCCTTTTATGCATTTATTGGATAATAATATGACAGGTTTATGTATTAGTATATGTACTCCGAGTGCTTAAAGCTGGCAATGTTTGATTAAATTAAATGTTGCCCTTTATAAGACGATGTCTTACACTGAATGCGATAAGATACTTCAAGTAGGTGGCGTTAGAATCGGGAGTGCCACCACGAATAGCTGAAAAATGATGCAGTGCACAGCAAATAACATTCATTGCTGCGGAATTTCTTTTCTGCAGTTAGATTCCTGTTCTAGAAAATGGACAGGTTAACAAGTTTTATGTTTTATTGCAGTTTTAAGACCAGCCACTGCATCTTAGTACTTAATGGGCTTCAATGCCTTGTCATTACACTGCATTGCCACAAGAAGTGTATGGAAAACAATTCTGTGTGGCGTTTTATTGATGTTGGTGCCTTAGCGATCAGAATGACCTGTTGCGTCGCATTCACCAAGGTCACTCCACGTAATGAGTAAACACGCATTTAACGACCTAAAGCTATTTCACAATGCTGGCCCACATGTAGTCGAGCTCACAATTGTCAATATATCACTCCATCTGCTGCTGTACTACTACAATCGGCAGGTGTTACTCTATCGCGTAAAATGAGTGGTGTGTGACGAACGTACTAAATGTGTAACGTTCAATCGAAATATCGATACACCGCGATTGTCCATGGCCCGATCGTATTGTTGGTGCATTCTTGAAAGTACGACAGTCCAGTAGTGCCATTTTAGTATCATATATTGTTGCCAAAGCGAAATTTGGTTGTCTCCATTGGTTGTATATTTCTTCAACATTTCGAATTTTGTGTTTCATTATTTCGACAATAGTTTCGTAATTTCGATTACATTCAATTTATTTTGGCACATATAAATAACTATTGATTTACTCGTTATTCTAATTTTGTAAAAAAAATATCAAGCGAAGTTTCCCCACATTACTTGGAATATTTTAGGTGGGTCTACAGAAAACTGCAACAGCAGAAAGAAAAAAAAGCCACTTCAATTAGTCTCGAATTTTTGAAAGAACGAAAAAGTATTCGGAATTCATAAAATATTATTTAGGTAACGAAATATTTCAATATTTCGAAAATAAATATACATATTATTCAGTGAAAGAAATATTTAGCTTAAAAAACCCAATTCATTCTACTACCACGTTTGCATGATCAAGCTTTCTATGAAAGGTTCCATAGACTTACACAGAGTATCTAAAGTCTGTTCGTTTCACCTTTATTACATAGCTACAGATGGACACACGTATATGTTCATAGTGTTATGTCAGAAATTCCCAACATCCTTTCTCCGAAACCTTCTTTGACCAAGGCTGACATGATACCACGTGTCTATACATAGGCAAGAAGTGCAAGAATAACTCACTTGTTAAAGTGTATGCTCCTATCGCCGATTTTTGGTGTTCGATTCCCACGAGAACAATCTGTTAAGTCCTTTTTGGTGTCGCCCCCAACTCATCCGCCTATTTTGCAACAAAATGTGTTTTAAGCGCCGATGACATACATTAATTATGCAGTTTAATGCATTTAGTCCTGTTTGAAGCTGCTTCGGTCCAGGCGAATGCGTGGTTAGTACTCACCGCCGTCGTAGAATTTAAAACAATCAGAATATAGCATTCGTCTTGCAGAAAGTCTCTTTGTACCTGCCAGTTAAAATCACTGATACAAGCATTTCTGAGGTTATAAATGTAAGTGTTCCAAAATAACATATTTTGTGTTAAGTAGTTCGTATGCTCAGGTTGTAAATGTTATCTTTAAATTTCCTGGGATTTGTTCAAGAGCTGCGAATTGCAGTATTGAATAGAAGCCCAATCGAAAGTGAGATGGTACGATCTGATTTGATCGAAATAATATAAATGCTATAGAAAAACGCCAAACTTAAACCAGTCAAGAAACGGCTAAGAGACAACTATGGCATCCATGTATATAGCAGATATATATAGTGTTGAGTTTGTAAATGTATGTGCTCCAAACCAGATGTATATCATAGATATAATGTTGAGTTTGTAAATGTATGTGCTCCAAACCACATGTGTTAAGTAGTACTAATGCTTAGGTTGTAAATGTTATATTTTTATTTCCTGGAATATTTGTTCAAGAACTGCGAATTGCAGCATTAAACAGCAGCGCAGTCGGACTATTATAAATGTGATAAAAACAATGCTGAGCTGAAAACAGACAGGAAACGGCTAAAACACAACTATTGTATCCGTACCAAATATTCAAAATTAAGAGACCATTTCAATCTTGCCACCATTCAAAAAGGGTGTATACTTTCTTTTGCGCGGTAGCGTATTTTATACAATTGATTTTATCGGCGGCTGTCGCACGTTGATGACGTGGCATCGATCTACTGCCATCTGTGTCATCTGACTTTCCAATACTGTAGAACAGATGCCGATACATTCGCAGATAGTGCGGAAATAAGTACTGATCTTTTATCGCTGTTCAACTGATAGACTAGACTTCTTCTGCAGATACATCTGTATCAAACCTATAAAATATATCTAGACAATGTTAATATAATTTTACTGGAACGAGAACCAATAAACTAGGAACAGCTACAAGTCCAGATCTGACCACGTCAGCATTATAAACCTTACAACGTGTGTGTTCTGAACAAGCGAGCGGAATTAATCTGCACGTGACTTTGAATTGGAACATTTTGATTTTCGGTATCCGAAACATTGGAACACTGAAATTCTATAATCCCCACTTTTGGACAGTTACTGGAGAGGACACACTCAGACACTCACAGATGATAGAACACTCATACAGAGAGACACATACACTGCCAGAAAGCACGCACACATACAGAAATACACACACAAGCACACACGCGCGCACGTACACTCGAATACCATTTCCGAGTACCAGGGTATCGCTGTGTCTTTAAAATCAGATAGGAAGAAGTATTTTAGATTTCAATATTCACTGCAAGTTCAAAGAAGGCATTACGCGGCACCGTTGGACAACTAAACCAGGTTATTGTTCTGACGTCATTCCCCTCAATGATTCCAGAATGACTGCGCGACCTTTCCGTGCCTTGTACTTGGTTATTGCGATTGGGAGGTCATACTCGCTTCCACTTATGTACTTGCAGTTGAAGACAAAGAGACCAGTGAAACTGCATCATATACCATATACATGTCTCATGCCTATTCAGACATATACTCTGTCGCATCCATTGCAAGAAAGACGTTGTCTATCCACGAAAGTCTTCATCCTCATCATACCATCTTCTAAAATGTCTATATTTCACAACTTTGATGTAAAATAGAATATGCACTCTCTACTATGATTTCAAAGAGCGTTATGAGACAATCCCTTAAACGTGTTTCATGAAGCTGAACTCTGCCAAGGTATCATGATTTAAATACTTTACGGGAAATGCAGATGGCGTTCCCAAATAGGTGAACAAAATTGCCAGTGACGCAAATCCGTATTTTGAATTGTATCAGATGATTCTGTGTCTGTACGGTGAACTCTTGGTAAACTTTTGCATGTGTTTGTGAAGACTGACAGTGAGTGAGTGAGTGGGTTTGGTTTTACGCCGTTTCAGCAACATTCCAGCAATATCACGGGACACCAGAAATGACCTTCACACATTGTGTCCATGTGGGAAATCGAACCCGAGTCTTCGACGTGATGAGCGAACGCATTAACCACTTGGCTTCCCCACCGCCCGGTGAGGTAACGTAGTTACCTGTTCGCTCGTCACGCCGAAGACTCAGGTTCTATTCCCCACATGGGTAAACTGTGTGAAGCCCACTTTCAGGTGTCCCCGCCGAGAGTTTGATTGAATATTGCTAAAAGTGCTGTAAAACTAAACTTACTCACTCTCACTCTCACGTATGCACTCACGCACGTCTCTAATTACACACAACTGCAGCATTAAGCAATACTCATTCTTCCACATCACTTGCACCCCTGTATCGCAGAAGAGACAACAACCACATATTCGTGTGAAAGAATTTTATTTTTTTATCACATTTTAAACGAATCAGTAAAAAAGGGAAACACTAGAATCTAATGGTATTCTAGCCTCTGATTGATGTCTGTGTTCTTCAGATATCTGTCCTTACACGCGTCCCTCCATCAGTGTGTTCATCTCGTAGATTCATCACGTGATGTATCGCACACGCGTTTAAAATTCAGAAAACAAACAGATTCTGGCAGGTCTTTAAAATGGGTCGATCACGCGGTTACGTTGTAAATAATTGAGCGGCTAATTACTATTGGTGAATACGGGCCGTTAGGGCTGTCTACGTTTAAGCTTTGACATTGCGAAAGCAATGACTCTTTACAATAGGCTTTTCAATGGCTTTCAAATAAAAATACGAAATAAAAAACTCAGCCGTATTCTTCATAGATGCTTTGATGTTGCGAAAGCAATGACACGTTACAAGGCCCCTTTTTGATTTGGCTTCAAAAAGTAAAAACAAAATGAGTAAATCCAACTGATTTCTGAGCAGATAGTTTGATATTGCGAAAAGTAGTAATTCCTTACATGGCTCTTGCCAGTGGTTTCAAACAAAACCAATGATAAAAAACCCAAATAAACAAGAAAAAAAAAAGAAGAAAAAAACCCAAAAAAAACCCAAAAAACAAAAAAAACAAAAACAAAAAGAAACCCAGATAAGGCAACCGGCTGTGACATAGCATCTGGGGATTCCAATCACCATGACATACCAAACGCGTGACATGCAATGTACATATGCCAATAGCATTATCTATCCTTGACTTAATACCAGCTGGTGTTGTTATTATGATATGTGACCCAGACACGTGTGCTGCCATTTACACATTCAGCACTGCACATTTAACATATTAATGAGTAACGCAGTCGAAACAGTCGTGATTCATCCATAAAGTAAGTCGGGAACGCAGGTTCGCGGTGACGGAAACTGCCGATGACTTCTGCTAGTCGAAGTTGTTTGTCGGGCTCTAGGCAACCATCACCTTCACGAATTCTGAAACATAACATGAAAACGTAATATTTAACTCCCGAATTTGAACTTTCATAATGGCAGATCAATTTCATTTCACAGGGTTGTATACTCCCAATGGGGTTGAGATAGAAAGCTTTGATCCACTGACCAGCATGATGATGGTGTTAACTGGGGGAACATTAATCATCAACGTCCTCGTCGTCGTTATCGTCATCGTCATTATCATCGTCAACGTCATCACCGTTGTCGTCATCATCAGTATCACCACTACCAACATCACCATCATCATTAACATAAAAACAAGATTTCAAGGTAAAAATATTCACCTTCATAATTAACCATCCCGTCTTTGTTGAGGTCGACAATCTGCATCATGGTGTCCACCTCAGCGTTAGACAGAGGTTCCCCACGGACTCGGATCACGTCCCTCAATTCGTTAGGGCTGATATATCCGTCACCGTTCAAGTCGTACTTTTTGAAGTCAGCTTTGATGTCTTCAGAACGTTTAGCGTTTTTAACTTTTTTGAGCATCATTTCCTGAAATTCCTGGAAGTCCATTGTCTTGTTTCCTGAAGTAAATGTGGTAATTACAATTTCAGAAACCTTTTATGTTCTTGTTTTCTTTCACGCTAACGAGACCGAAAGGATAGGTAATGGTAAATTCTGTATTGTTTGATAGGATGCCGGTGGTGACCTCTTATTGCAAAGGGAACTTAATTCTACATTGATTTAACTCTCACATATTAACACGGGCTTAGTGAAGTCGCGAGATTGTGAGTTTTGATCTACGCATCCATTTCACTCACTTTTGAAAGGTATAAAACATAAAAGTACATACATGATCTTATAAACAATTCTAAAACTACCTCTGAACAATACGACACTGGAAGCTCCGATGAAAATCAAAGTCACTGTACTAATGTTTATGTTAATGCATGTTTATCGATTATAATATCATCAGTTGTCTTAGAAGGTTAAAGACGCTGTGATACATTGACACGAAACTGAACACGAACGACGGTTTACCATATTCCAGTATGAAGAGCTAATTGCGGTGGAGTGAGTATGATTTTACGTCGCGTCTAGCAATATCAGAAACGGGCTCCACACATTTCACCAATGTTTGGTAGAGACAGAACGCTTTAATAATGAAGTACCCCAACTTTCTCATGATGCGTTAGAGTGCGAAAGGCGATGAATTCGGACTTCTGTTTACATGAATATGTATTCATTTTTTGTATTTTCTTAAAATAGTAAATATATAAACACACAAAGAGAAGTTTATTTTGGAAAAGCTTGGAAGCGGGGATCGTGAATGTGAGCTGACATGCAGTTACATAATTACAGACTGTACACTACAAGGATGCGCAGAAAAAGGTACAAGGCTGTTTTAATATGGAGTGTAAAGCGCAGAGTTTTTGAAACGTACGTAAAATATGACAACACTCCTGTGTTCTTCAGAACAAATAGGTGGATAGAACAACTGTTGTATCTCGTCAATGTATGCTTGATGCAAATAGCTGCAAAATTGCTGATACGACGCCAGTGTATTGGACTGGGGGCTGCGGAACTGGGGTTTTTTTCGGTGGTTAGCTTCCTGTTCCAGCAATGCCCGTATTACGACTGTTGAATTGGAAGACAGTACAACAGATTACAAAATCATCAACCCGAGTATCATAGATTTGTTTGAACTTAAATTCGCAGCGTTCCAACAACATTTTTCAGTTTGGTAACGTTGATACATCCGTATGTGCTCTGTCAAATGAAATGTGTAGAGGCGTGCTTCATATTCCCCGACATTGAAGATATTTAGCTAGGTTAGCTTGTATCTGAACGTTTGGTACGATCTAATATTTCATGAACATATTTGAAGGATTAAATGTTATTCCGTTGCTGCCATCTACAATTTTTCTGTTCGAATAAGTGTGATATTAATGTCTTAATTACTTAAAACAGTCTTGTCGTAACTAAGCGTTCATCACTTAAGGTTTCTGTCAAAACGAAAACTCTATCAAACAATTAATTCAATAAACGAAGGGCCGTGCAATGTTGCATGAATTCAGGAATATCACAGTCTGAGGAAAACAATGACTTGTGTTTGGTTAAAGCTAATTTGTGCTTCACTATCATAACATTACAATCTGTATTTAAATCAGGCATTACCACACTAAGCTCGATCATGCATTGGTCATCCGCCATTGGCCATCCGCCATTGGTCATCCATGTGTGTCATCTCGCGACCTATTGGCGTGAACACTGATCCAAACTAACTCACTCACTCACTCAGTCACCGTCTTCAGGAAACTTCTTCCCTCTCCTCCAGCGTCATAACTGCTCCATGTTCACTCACTCTCTCACTATTTCAAAGCGATTGGTGATCTTCTCCACCTCCTCGTCACCTAGCGACGCCCATGCTGCCCCCAACTTACTCACCGTATTTGTCAGTGTTTGATGATCTCCTCCTTTGCTCTCGAGTCATCTTGAGACCTAGTGACGTCAACATTGATCCAAGCTCACTCACTCACCGTCTTTGTCAAACTGGTTGATCATCTCCTCCACCTGCTCCCGGGTCATGTCGTGACCAAGTGATGAAAACGCTGACCCCAACTCGGACACGGTAATTTTGCCGCCCCCATCCCTGTCAAACTTGTTAAAAAGCTTCCTCAACTCTGAAA
Organism: Haliotis asinina; assembly: GCF_037392515.1. Lineage (NCBI taxonomy): Eukaryota > Metazoa > Mollusca > Gastropoda > Lepetellida > Haliotidae > Haliotis > Haliotis asinina. The sequence goes on from NC_090287.1 coordinate 54,538,391, forward strand.
ATAACAGAGTCTTTGGCTATAAATGACATCATTTAGAAAAGAAAAGGCGTCTAATGAAGCGCCTGACGACAGTCGGTCACAGTGACGTTATGTCGCCATACATTGACGTAAAACAGGAGACGTCGTAATGCATTCATGTGAAATACAAACGTCAAAATGACCGACACCGTCAGACAGACGTGTCGGGAGTGATATCCTAAGTTGTTCTTGAACTTTAGGTGACGAAAGTTGATGTCTTCATTGATCAACTGATAATTCACTGACTGCTGAAAATGACATTCTCAAAGATTGTAAGATAAATATACTGAAAAGCAAAAGAAATCCAAACTCAAAAAGGTAAGCGTTACAAAAACTTGACAAAAAGCCAGAGTTGCGTTTCTTTTACGCTCTAGTATAAACAGAATGCTGTGGACGTTTGCATTTCAGTTTAAAAACAGACCGAGTCTCGATTTAAAACGTGCATGTCTTCGTTTCGTTGATTGGAATCGGTTGATCTTGAACGGGTATTCTGCTCGCGGTCAAATTGACTGATTTATTTCCATTTATGCTAAAACGTTATGTTATGTTCAAGAAAGAAGACGTTAAGTCGATGATTTTATCGTTCTAAATAGAGATTATTTTCTTATAGACATTAACCACGCCACTACCCCCACCCCACCTCACTCCTCCCTATTAAGAAATGTCATCTTGCAGTAAGTTATTTTTTCCCAACAATAATAATCATTATTAAAATAATAATAAGATAATAATAATAAGAAAACGTTTTGAATATTGCTTACCTTCAGTCTGAGACTCCGTCAGTTGGTCCTCCTTGAAAATAACAAAGTGAGATATTAACATCATCGTTGATGACACAGTGCAGTGTACGAAGTAGACCAAGATAGCATAAAAAGGGAATTATTGAAATATATATTTTGGTCTCTTAAGAAAAAACATGGGTCTGTCGGGGAGAGAGATATAAAAGACAACAGTTTGTAAACACGGCATAGTTCCTATCTCCTTACCTCACACACAAATGTCGGTTTCTGATTGGCTAAGGGCTCTTCTATTATTTTCAATGTACTTCTCTTAAAAGCGAGGTACTTTTCAATGTACCCCGCTGCAAATGGCAACTCATACAGTACTTCGTGGTAGCACTTCTTTATCTCGATTAACACTGAATCACGAATGATGCACGGAAATTACCGACGTTTTGCGAATGTAAATCGATGGCAGTAAGATTATTAGCTCTAAATGTCTTTTTCTTGTGTCGTCTGCAAAATCTAGCGATGGCTACGAAAACATTTGCCTCGCATTCAAATGAATTAATTTTGTGAAAACGTTCCAATGTAGCCCCTGCGAATATTAAGAAGGGGAATTCCACCGCGGCGACTTTACGAAGACAAAACCTGCGAGGAAAACAGCAAGGCGCAAGATTCGAATCGTTCGATTCACACAGGCTGGCTGAAGTGTACGATCCGATACCCACGCTTCAAACAGTCAAAATTAACACTGAGGTGTTATGTAAGATAAATACGTTGCTCAAATTATATAAATATGTAGTTTGGACTGCGTTAAAAATACATGGGTCTGCAACGGTAAGAAATAAAAGTGACAAAAGTTTGTAAACACGGCATTCGTTATGTAGATGACACACTTTGATCAAGGCAGTCAATACAACTAGGCGATGTTGATGCGGAATTATTGATATCGACCGTTCCACCTGTCCAGGCCTGCCAATCTGCCGTAATGGTGCCATGCCTACTAATGTATCCATGTAATACCAAGGGGTCGGGGAGAGGTGAGTTGAATGTCTTATATGTGTATATATATATATATATATATGTGTGTGTGTGTGTGTGTGTGTGTGTGTGTGTGTGTGTGTGTGTGTGTGTGTGTGTGTGTGTGTGTGTGTGTGTGTGTGTGTGTGTGTGTGTGTGTGTGTGTGTGTGTGTGTGTGTAGTCAATCAGCATTATTAAGATTGTTCAGTAATAAATATTCAAATCATACTAGTCCAGATTTCATGATACTCTTTCATCTACAGTAAGACTGAATAAACATTATTTTACAAGAAACTACATGTAGGTTTTTTTGTTATAGATGAAGATAAAGACAATGTACTCAATTTCGATTATTTTCAATATGGAGCGGACCGCCATCTTACATATAATTTACATCGCATCCTGTGTTGTCTTGTACATGTTATCTGTGATTAAGAAATATTATCATCACCCTACATGCTCAATATCAAGTGGTATAAACGTAAAACTGACACAAAATGATGTATTAGACTAACATTGTGAAATCCACGTAGCTACAGAGGTTCTTATCGATGTCAATTAATGATCAGGAAATCAAAATCGATTTTGAATGTAAACAGAGATAAATCTCCTTCAAAATGTTTTCTTAACCTTACTTCCATCCCTTGTTATCTGTGCAATATATCCGATAAAAACTACTTTTTCAATACACAGAAATATTTACTCACCATATCGTGTAAACAAATGACAGTAAGAGCGATTTTTTTGCTGTATCGAAAGCTGGCTGAAGGAGGTCACGTAGATTCCTGGATGACAACGAGACTGAAATCTACTGCTACATCTCAGTAAATGGTCGACTAATAATCAATATGGTCGACTACCCCGGGTGCATGACCTTAGTACGTGAGGCTAGTACATCAATAATAATTCATGCATAGGCTGGAGAGACATATTATCGATCGTAGCAATGCCAGTTGCAGGTGTTGGTAACGTAACTAGAATGGAGGCAGATAGGAGTGTGGATTGGAGGATGCTGCACCTGTATCTAGACAATATTGTGGTTGAAACTCGGGCAATGGTAGTCGTATGTGATTGAGGTAATGATTAAAGATTGTGTCTGTTGAAAGGATTGGTGGCCGGAGCGTGGCTGATGTGGTTGATGCTGCAACTACACCTCGTGTCTGTCTGATGGTTGGCCGAAAGACGGTGAATGTTGTAGTTTATGTTGTTCCTAGAACAGTCGATGAATGTCGTGTTTGGTGCTGTAACGAGAGCGTGTGTCTGATGGCTGGAAGGCGATGAATGTCGTGTTTGGTGCTGTAACGAGAGCTTGTGTCTGATGGCTGGAAGGCGATGAATGTCGTGTTTGGTGTTGTAACGAGAGCTTGTGTCTGATGGCTGGAAGGCGATGAATGTCGTGTTTGGTGCTGTAACGAGAGCTTGTGTCTGATGGCTGGAAGGCGATGAATGTCGTGTTTGGTGCTGTAACGAGAGCTTGTGTCTGATGGCTGGGAGGCGATGAATGTCGTGTTTGGTGCTGTAACGAGAGCTTGTGTCTGATGGCTGGAAGGCGATGAATGTCGTGTTTGGTGCTGTAACGAGAGCTTGTGACTGATGGCTGGAAGGCGATGAATGTCGTGTTTGGTGCTGCAACGAGAGCTTGTGTCCCTGATGGCTGGAAGGCGATGAATGTGGTTGCTACCGCACCCAGAGCTTGTATCTGTCTCGTAAGAAGGCGAGAAGAGCGAATGGCCCGCAAACATCGTTCCAGTACGTCTCAGTCGGTACTTCATCTGTTTTCAAATTCAAGCCATTGCCCTCTTGTGATACTCTTTCGCTTGATCACTGGTCCAGACAACCCAGTGATCAATAGCATAAGCATCGATCTGCACAGTTGCACAGATGACGTGTCAACCAAGTCAGGGAGCCTGACCACCCGACCCCGTTAGTCGCCCTTACGACAAGCATAGTCGTCTTTTATGGCAAGCTTTTAAGAGTTGCTGAGGATCTGTTCTATCCCGGACCTTCACGGGTCAAGTTGCGTTTTGTCTTTAAAATGGTAGTGCAGTGCGATACATTATGTGTGAGCTCCCAAGTTCGTTTATATACTGAACAGCAGAAGAAAAGCACGTTTCCGGGAAAATGAAATCTCAAAAGAAAACGTTCATGATTATCTCTTCTAGGAAAAGAAAGACAGAAAGCCAGAGTTGCGTTTCATTTGCTTTTCAGTAAAGGTAGGTATGTTACAGACAAACGCGAAAGCTGGCGTGCCCAAGGGAGACAACTGTGCAGAACGATTTTAAAACTCATCGTTTGTGTGTGCGCGCGTGTGTGTGTGGATGCAAGTATGTATGCATACATGCATGTATCAACGCTGGCACGCACTGACGAACATCAACAGCTACCTCCGATCCTGTCTAGATCGGGGTCTTCAGTCGCCACGCTTGGTGCGGGCGGCGAATAGCGTGATTTGGTGGTCAGGTTCGTTAATGCATGTAATCGTAATATAATTGAGTAGATCGGTGTTCATGATGTTGATCCCTGGGTTATCTGGCCCATACACCAGAGCTGGAACTTTGCACAGTGCGGAAGTAAACAACACTGACAGCACATAACACGCTGCAACTGTTTGTCTGTTGGAACAACCACCAAGAAATCAATAATATAACAGTAGATTGTTAGAAGCAGGCGAGTCATAACGTGGTTTAACACTATATCGATCAGCATACCCGCAGATCTGTGCACAGGGTACCCGTTAGCAATTTAGACTGAGTTTCGTTACTTTTGCTGTTAAGTGTACATAAATGTATTGTTTGTTTGATCTAAATGATGAGGTATACTTCAGCAGATGGAGTTGATGCAGCCGGCTGAAAACAGAAAGTGGTTAAATGTAACATGTTATAGTTTGGGATTACCGATTCTCGTACTTTCGTGTTATTGATTGTTCCACGCAATCATATGTGTGTATGTATGTATATGAGTGTGTGTGTGTGTGTGTGTGTGTGTGGATGGATGGATAGTCTCTGGTTGTTTCAGCAGCAACTATCGAGGTTGTGTAGTTTTAGTCTCGTCATCCTAAACACGTCTCGTCAGTGTTTGTAATACTTTAAGTTACCAGCTGGAAACCAGGGCCTGCTGCTAACTGCAGGCTGTAAACTCTACAGGTCCTGGACGAAATTTGAAAGCCCAATACAAGCAAAATAAGACTACATTGTACACAGTTTCACAGTGTTTCTGCAAGATCAAGCGAAGCCTATGGCACACAGAGGAGGTTTTATTTGTCAAACTGATGCTGACAATCCTACGCCCCTGCCCTGAAATACCAGAAAGCGAAACTGTAAGTTATCTTAACATGACAAATCATGGATGATTCCCAAACGCTAATAAAGGAAAAGGGGAAACATTACAACTGAAAAATAATTGACAGTTGATTTACTCAAGGTCATAAGGGCCTGCACATATTTGAAACAGTCCGGCGGTCATTTCGAACGCTGGTTATCAGACGTACATAACAGTCCGGAGAGACATTATGGTGAAGTTACCGAATTACCTCCCTTAGACTAGGTTGACGTTTCGTTGGCTTTTCACAGCGGAAATCCTCGCGACGCTAACCACGATTATCAACCCCATTAAATGTTTCCCACTAAGTCAGTCCCGCGAAACTTAGATATGGCGTTGTTTATATTACTCTCAGACTAACAGTATATTTCCTTAACATGTTATATCTTGGATTATACTTCAGTGGAATACAGATCCGGGTTCTTTTAATCAAATCCCATCTTGGATTCAAACCCACTCAGATTGAGGCGTCGAACAGCAAGCAAAGTTAGCCACTCAGCCACAAGGGCTTACACAGAAATAGAAGCTTGACAATAGGTAGTCCATATCACTACCCCGTGCACCCATCTGACACGTGTAAATTGATATAATTTAAGATAACTCTTTCTCATTCAAGTAGAGTCTTGTAGGGTTTCTTTGGTGGGATTGGAACCCACACTACCGTGCCTTACTCTCAGAGCACGGTTTTGTAACCATGATGGATTTGAATTGGCAGCTTACTGGAAGTGTAGAATTCCAAAGTTACCGTTAACTTTGATCACTTTCTGTATATTCAGTTCACTGGCAACACAGCCAGAGTACACGTGATTACTTTATACTATTACCAGTCTGATCGCAGAACATTTTCTTGATGTTCCTAACCCTTGATCAGTTTATTTCAGGATGCGATAGTCCCTGGATAACACTTCTTTTGGTAGACGATGCGAATCTTCTCCACTAAACTGATTCTCATGTCAAGTGTAGTGTTGGTGTATACACATGATTGACTGGTGTGTTTACCGTTTGTCATTTATTATAAATTTGCATTAACATATCTACATTTTCAGTTCATATTATATTTACGCACAATGAAACGCTTTCAGAAACAGAAACCAGTTGAATGGTTGGATTAGTCAAAAATACAATTAAAATCCAAACATATTAAAATTTGAGAAATGCATACTGGTCATTTGTGCTTTAAGGGCAACAGTGTGTGCTTGTTTGACATCGCACTTCGCTGCATGATGGCGTTCCGTGAATAATCGGTGAGTGAACCAGTGTGGTTTTATGCCCCTTTTCGCAATATACCAGCAAAGTCAGGGTGGGAAACACCAGACATAGGCTGAATAATCAGCCTTTGCAGCAGGACCAAGATGGGATGTAACGCCACAACCAGTTAAACAGTCTGACCATGGCGTTTGCCTCAAAACAGCAAATAAACTAGCATTTCACTTCATGTTCACAATGTAGCCATTACATTCCGCAATGATAATACAAGAATTATCTCTCTTTGCTATTAACATCAACCACCATGTTGCTTTATTCTTTCATAATAACATCTTCATTATTGTCATAAAATCAGGACAAGTCACTTTCTAGGAGCCACTTGCCCTGTGGCAGGTGGCCTTTTTTTAACCCAAAATTGAGCCCCTGCTGTTTGTCAGTAACACATGACAAGCAAACAAAAAGTTAATTTTCAATAAAATAACTCTTTAATCATTTCATTAACAACTCCATTCCCATCAGAGCAACAATATTGCAGGACCGCTGCAGCTGGTACAGTTTTGTAGGTGTATGTTCAGATCCAGGATACTCATCTCGGCCATCACAGAGGCTGGCAGGCGATCCTCCACCTCGTTTCAGCACCACTGACAGGGTTCTCTCTCAATGGGCAACAGATTCAGAAGAAAGATGTTTATATAAAAATTTGCAATCTTTATGATGAAATCTCATAAAACAATGATTGTTGGTCCATTTTCACAACAAACAACGATGGAATGTATTGAAGAGACAATATGTTGACAGACTAGGATGACAGAAAGGTAGCTGGATGAACGGAAGACGGGTGAAACAATGCTGTCTACTTGCTTGTCATCATTTTCACAAATTCTGAAAAAGAAAAGGATAAATGTTATTCAATGACAGAAACAAACACTTGAAGTTGAAAGGAATATTGTTAAGTACAGCCATTAAACCATTCAGATTAGACAATGACTTAAAATTTCCTGAAATCAAATACTAATTTCTACTTATTTCTTTTCATAACATTTTCAAGGTGCCTGCACAAATCTGTTGACCCCAAAAGCCCCATTACCTTACATTTTGCCAAAATATTCCTTGACAATGCACACTGAAGTGACAAGTTGAAAATGGGTGTAAGAACAGAATTTCTGCCACAAGATTATCTCCCTTTGATCACAGCTGTCCATCTCACACTCCCATTAAAAACTGCATAGCTTGAATTATATCAATTCATAGCCAAAATCGTTTTCAGAGGCAGGAACAAAAGATTATTTTGTAGCTTACCTTCATAATTTACTTGTCCATCACCATCAATATCTGCTTCCCTGATCATTTCATCTACCTCCTCGTCCGTCAACTTCTCGCCCAAGTTTGTCATGACATGCCTCAACTCAGCTGCACTGATGAAACCGTTGCCGTCCTTGTCGAACACTCTGAATGCTTCTCTAATTTCCTCCTCTGAGTCAGTATCCTTCATCTTTCTGGCCATCATTGTCAGGAACTCTGGGAAATCTATTGTTCCATTACCTGCAAATAAGGAAAATACTTAATATTCTTTTCATGTATGTACATTACATTGTTTGTCAATCTGCAGCTTCTGATTTTAACAGAGTGACAAGCTTTCTATTTACTTTGACAGTTGCCCATTTAACAAAAGTCCAAATTCATACTAGAGATGTTATCCTGTTTATAGGTACCATACCATGATATTAATATTAGTTTGTTCAGCCCTCAATACTTATCTCACAGTTCGGACATCTACATATATTTCACAGAACTTCATTTACAAAAATGAAAAAAAAAATAAAATAAAATGGTTTTCATTATAATTTGGACTTGCAGCTTATTGTAGGTTAAGTCTAGTGGCATAAAATAAACTGTTCTACTGAATAGTATTTCAAGCTGTCAATGATGTATTTCTTAATCGAACAGTATTGTATTGGGATACTAGGATCACGATACAATATCATTTACACCTTCTGTGTCACAATACATATGGCCATTACTGTTACCAATCATACGGAGATAAAAATGTATTAAAAAATAAAAAACAGTTCACAACCAAGTTAATGCACATTTCTCATTTGTTTTTGTTGACTGGCTTCCGCAGTTTGGCATTCACAATGGGTAATCAGGGATTTACAGGATGCACATTCCTGTGTCCTATACATATAAAAATTGACAGTGAGCGGAACTAAATTTATTAAGTAAAGAAGCAGAAAATGTACAAATACTTTTGAAAAACTTCATATCAAGTAACAATAAAGTTATCATTGTGCTTGCTACTGGCTGGGTTACACAATACAATAACAGCTTTAATAATAATATTTAAGTGTCAGGCACCCCTACTTCGTTGTCCAGGACCCTTGAAAATTATAAGCACAAGTTCCTGGGACAGTAAAAAGTAGATCCCTGTTAACATAAAAACTGTTCCTCACAGGGTACACTGAAAATAACAAGAGCACTCGTCCAGTCCAAAAAAGACAATTATGTGTGTAGCCAGTGCTTGGAAGAAATGTTCCTTGTTCCATACTCACCGTCAGCATCGACTTCGTTGATCATGTCTTGCAACTCTGCCTCTGTTGGGTTCTGACCTAGTGACCTCATGACGGTTCCCAACTCTTTGGTTGTGATGGTGCCATCGCCGTCTTTGTCGAAAAGGCTGAAGGCCTCTTTGAATTCTGTATCAAAAGAATAATTCCATAAGGTGGTGACAAGAAGTGAAATACCGACTGAGAAAATGAAAAGCTACATACTCTGAAATATAACTAACTGGTATTACGTTACTTCGAGGTAACTTTAATAAGCTGATGAGATGAAAAGTGATAACTCACCAGCAATTTGTTCTTCTGTCAGCTGATCTGCCTATAAAAGAAAAACACTGATTATCACATAATGTAGGTTATTCCAATTATAACACTAACGCGGTCCACATGTTGGAGGTCTGGCAATGACTGGGACATGTTAGATGCAAGTAAAGGAATCTACCATTGAGGAATGACACTGGCACAGGATGCTCTAAATATCAACTACAATTAAAACTGCCATTATTTGCTTTCACTTCATATATAGCTGTCATGTGACAGTGAATCAATGCAGTAGCATAATGAGCTGAACATAATACTTTCACTTTATCTGTACTCCCCTCAGCCCGGTCTTGATGTTTTCATAACAGGCCTTCTCAAAATGAGAAAATAAAACAAAATAATTTCTTTAAAATGCATGTTAAGGTTTCATCTAAATTCTTTTCAAATGATGCCCCAAGCGAGTTATGCCTCATAAGCTAACAGTGACATTTCAATGCTACAATGAGCTATATGTAACGCTTTTGTGTAGTATGTATTACATGGATTCAATGTTTGACAAAACGCCAGCCTTTAAATGAGAGAGCAGATGCAAACATGATTAACAAACATAATCAGGAAAACTGGATAAACGACATTAACCAATTATTTATGACTGATCGGTCAGAATTTTTACCACTAACTTTTCAAACTTTCCATGGGTATTTGCACTTTCGAAACTCAAACTTGGCTTATTTCACAAATACATGCTCAGGTTTTTTTTGGGGGGTGGTGGTCCAGAATCAGTTCTAATTGTGGAAATAGCATCAATCTTTATGACCCAAATGTTGTATTTGGTTAAATCCTTGCATGTGGAAACTTGTACAGGAAGACAACAGATGTCTTTTGTAAAACACACAGAGCTGATAACCTGCATGGTATTTGCGTAAATTATGCAGTAGAAAAGTTGAAATACGAAAGAAAAATTAATGCAAGTGTATGAAGAATCAATAAATATTTACGGTTACGCTTTGTCAAAATAACAATGCGCATTTACCCAATACATCAAAATCATGTCTTGTATCATATCAATTCAAGCTGATCGAACATAAAACGGTTATCCAATAGTTAAAAATGAGTAGGACTTGTTTACAAAAAAAGTATCAGGCCTGGTATTTGCAAACTTATTTGATTGCATATTGTTAATTGGTCATAAACTTGACACCTTGTAACTTTGAGCTTTATTTATGTTACTGAAAGTAGTCGAGAATTAAATCCTGAAAATTATGAACCAAATCATATTATTACATATTATCAATGTATTTATCAGCGACACGTAGTACAGTTTTTAAAAACCTATTTGATTTTAAAATCTACACATCCCTGTTTAACTTGTATTTAAAGGGATGTATTATTAACATACAAGGAAAATTTATGTTTTCATTGATAATTTCAATTCAAATGGACAAAATGTCGTAACCTCATATCTACATTTTATCAGTTCAACAAAACTCAAAATACTTTAAATGGAAGCTGATGTTTGGCAACATCAGGCATTAAACTTTTTCATAGATGAACTTACGTTTCTTGCATTTATTCAATACTGTGCAACATATTTTATTGATATTTTGTCTTCTAAAGCTCTAGTAAAGATTGATCCATATCTGTACCCCAATCAAAATTAGTTAACATTCGAAAAATGCTTGTTCAGGTGAACCATTGGCAGACAAAATTGCCATCAGCTAGCTCCTTTGTACACGATACAGCCACATACAGAAATGTGATTAATCTCAACAATTTATCTTATTGACAGAACCACCATGTGTAATTAGGGCCACAGAAGGCAGTCTTGGCTACGGTTCACTGCACAATGACGAATACCTTGCTTACAATCTCGTTTATATCTATCTCAGCCGATACGTGCTTGAGTGCTTGAGTATGTACATATCTGTTACTGTTAAATCAGTTTGATTTGTTTTTTTGTAAAAAATACCTAAACACCCTTTTCCGAACTACAAATCTTTTAAAATAAGTTAAATAGTCATAGAAATCCCGCTTATTGAAGCAGAGATTTGGAAAGGCAGGGGGCATGGGCCATTTCGCACACTAAAATGAAAAACGGCCCATTAAAATTTGAAGTTTACTACTGATACAAGGGCAGTGCCACATTCAAAATTCAGGAAATGGCTAATAATCTTGAAAATGGCCCATTGTCAAAGTTCTCTTTCCCAATACCTGTTGAAGGCAAAATAGCATCAGAGTTCAGAAACCATACCACTTAACAAGCAATATTATCTAGAATTTGTACGCATACCGTTTACTTGCACAAGGCATGGGTCTTGTACATACCAATTGACATTTACTTTATATTGTGCCATGCACAACTTCATTACCACGAGATATCAATCTTTTTACTGAAACGTATGCTTTCCTTATCACTTACACAAATTACCTTAATAGTCAATTTTAAACACTCACAAAATTAAGATTGCATCTCTACCAAAAAGTATGCATAATAATGCAATGTTTCATGCCCAGTTCAAATAAAATCTTTACGTAATCTTAAAGTAGAGTATCCTAAACCATTACTTTACACATCACTCGAGGTTGAAAGTTGTCAGGGTTACTTGGTTTTGTAGCTTTAGCATGTTCAGGCCAACCACGCATTGGTGTCGTAAATCATAACCTGATGTAGTTAAGAGAAATCACTTAGAATATTTATCACAGCAACATTCAGAAATGAGTTCCCTGTCACACACATTGACCCAGCAAAGTATTCATGGAAACAAGCCATAGATGTCAGAAAACCTGTTTGGAAAAACTTCTCGACCTGAAGAAAAAGGGGAACTTATATCGGGTAGTCAGCATTATAACCAAATGTAGATTATAAGTGTACAGTTTGAATTTAAACATGGATACACGAAACGTATCAAGCTGAAACTATTTCAAGGACGGGAATGGGGAGCTTTCTCAGACCTCAACTGTTTTACTGGGTGTGCCCAAGTTCCCAAACTGACAGGCCGTCAATAAAAAATAGCTAAAAGTTGGTATTATTAAGTCTGATCCCGTCACTCGTGCAAACAAACTATTTCTTAAGTAGGCATTCATTCAAAAGTCATTAATCTTCTGGTGTTTATTCATGCACTGAGCTATCTATCTGAGACTAAATTCGGCTACTTGTCTCAACAATAAAGACTAACCGGAGATAATACAACGACCATTTTGACTCTTGTTTCACTCACTAACTTCTAAAATGTTCACAAAAAACAGGCGACAAAAAGGAAGCAATTATTTTGCATAAACGTTCATAATTTCACAATAGCAGTGCAATCAGAGGAAATCAGTGATTTGAAATCGAAGGTATTGTGAAAATGTCTCGATGTCTGTGCACGAATCATTGATCGAAATAACGTGTGAACAGCCATCAACGATGAATCCAAAGTTTCTTCGAACTAGTTTGTACTTGATCAGAAAAGTCCTGAATGACAATGTGCTATTACTACTTAGAAAAAGAGTCATGCAAGGATAATAATGTCTTACAATGTCATAGAAAAGAAAGTCCATACAGCGTACGCCGTAGGTGTGATAAAAGTTGACCCGCCTTTCTAAACTTTCTATTCAGTAATTGTATCGGCTGTCAAGCTATTCAAAGGAAGTGGAAGCAAAAATATTCACACTGACTTATACTCCGATAGTTACAAAACATATTTCCTATGTACATTTATCCCGATGGCAACAAAACATGCACTTACCATCTTGGATTGTAGTCGTCAACGTAGGACACAACTGGCCTTCCCGGTTTCGATCTTTCAAATTTCCGCTACCTTACTGAACACGGCGTCCAATAACATTCAAGGCTATATATAGACAGGGAGCATTCATAACTTTAAATGGCCGGCGGACCCTAACAATCTGTCGCAATGCGACAGAATTAAATAACAGAAAAAATCTGTTGTACTTAACGAACGTATTGTTGTAAGAGGCTTTAACTTCTGGGGTACTTTATGATGTAATTATTGTAGAATAGCATTAATTAATGCTTATATTGCTCTTACTATCGTTAAGCCTTCCGAGATAATAAGAACTGGTTTCAACAATATACTGTCTAATTATAAACAGTTGAGAAATGGTCAGTAAATGAGGCTCCAATAATCACTCATTGTGCGACTTCAAGTTGTTATCTTTAATTAATGTCGGTTCATCTGAGAAATCCCTTCACAGTCATGTGGGCAGGGTTATTTATGCATAGTTTTTGTTATGCATCTAAAATCATAAAAGTAGTTTCTGGTGTATATTTCATCCATGGCATAAATTGCTGCTAATATCATGTAAATTGGTCCTTGATATTTCAGATAATCGCTTTAAATTTGCATATATACTTGCATATATACATATAATCACTTGAATTGAAGATCGAAGTGAAAGGAAAGTCATCTATACTTGGGCTCCAACTTTCAGCTGATCATGTTAAGCAAAATACCCTCCCACAAACAAACAAGTAAATAAATATGATAAATAAATAGATAAAAAATAATTTAAATAATAGAAAAGGAAAAGGCTGAACACTCGCATATACGCCTTTGAATAACGTTACAAACCCATGAAATAAAACAGAGAGGATTTGTCATGCCCTATGTTAACAATAATCACATTACACATTAATTCTTTGTGTTTTTCCTATGGAAGTTGGTTTTAGTTGTTGTTGTTTATTTATTTCTTTATATTATCCCATTTGTCATAAGTTCGGGTCAAATATTTTGGAAAGACACACAAACGCAAAACGTATTTTATAGCATTTTCTTAGAAATGTCATTTTGTGTTATTTATTCAGCATCAAAAATGTTTCTTTTGTGCTAGATGACAGGCGGACACGCCGCAGAACAATCTATCCAATAAGACGTTACTTTATACGACAACCACCTGTTGCATTCACCGCCAATGAGTTCTCCCCGTTGGTGTGCTTCAAAGCCGAAATGTGACGAACAGTAGCGTGACTGTGTTCCGCAATGCGACATATTGCCATAACGACACGCGCTTTGAGCAAACAAATTTGAACTGCAAGTGGGTGGGACTAACACTGTTATGGCTTGACAACACCGAAAATATATTTCACTTCGGTGGTTGTAAATTTAATCGTGTCCATCGACAAACAGTTGACAAAGTTATCAAAGTACGAAGAGTCACGTGACTTGTGTTGATAAAGATGGCCTCGGCTATCGGATCTCACAGTGGACCCTATGCAGAGTACAATAATTGTACTTGAGTTTAAGATTGTGTGTTGAGAAATCGTGCACGATTGTTTATATCTGTACTTGTTACTGCAATGACATTGAAAACAAAATCGACAAATCTGGAGGACACTTGTGAATGATAATTAAAATATAACAAACGCAAAATTGAGCTAAATCCCAGAAAGAAGCTCGCTCAAACTTGATAACGTTAACTCACATGCACTAATGAATGCATAATTATTGTCTTATCGATATTCACTGTGAACTGTGTATGTTTAAATAGTGCCAAAGTAGGTCGACTGTTCCTTAAACCAGATCGTGTATTCTCCAGCTTATGGAAAATAACTGAAACCATAAGTAGGCCTAACTTACATGCATACGGTTGTGTCTGTGAAATATTATTCCCGCTATTTTCCCATGTTACAAGCCCAAACACCTTGTCTTTCCCCCATTTTTGCTCACTTGAAATAATGGCCCGTCTACCGCACGGAGTTGCCTTAAAATATTTCGGAAAACGTGTACATTTCCCATGGGACATCCGTCTCCACTTTATTAATGTGTAGACAAAGATTATTAGTCATCGGGTTCTTAATTAGGGGATGAATATTTCAGTCAAGTGGCCATTTATATCTGACATTACCCGGAAACGCTGCAAAACTAAGCGCCTAGTTCTCTCTGTTCAACACTACGTCTCAAATAGCAGGGTACTGACAAGAGTTGTTGCCCCTCCTTTGTAATTCACCCAGGATTGATTTCATGATATACACAACATAAACCGAAGTAATAAAGAAAGTACACCCATGGTGTTTCGGTTTTATTGGTTTTCTGTAATAACAAATAAAACAAACCATCACAAGAACGTTAATATTTTGAGAAGTGTTATTATTGTGATTTTTTAGAAGTCACACAGAGTGTGTTCGTCATTTCTTTATGTAATGCAGAGGCAGCTCAATGTTTAAAAAAAAATGCATAAAATACAAATCGGGGACTGAACACACGAACGATATTTTGACGCAGATTGATATCCTACACATGTTGCATATCTAAACCAATTGTTGGACAGCACATGTCACCTCGACCGCCATTGTATTTGACGTACAGTAAAAGATGATTCATAAAATATGTGAGCTTTGTAGGTGTTATTTTTTTTTATCGTTCTTCCAGCTTTTCTAAACCCGGAAATATCGCCGGAAGCCTTTCAGTTCTTTCTTTTCTTTTTGTTTGAGGCGGCGGGGGTTGCCTAGCTAGTGGTTAAAGCATTCGCTCCTTTCTAGATACTACATGTGTAAATGCCATTTTGTCACTTGTAATGCATGTTTGCAGATTAGAGTTAATATGTAATAAACTAGCACGAATTGAAAAAAAGTGGTTGGGTATCCTAGTGTGTAGTGTGTACAGTTTTGAATTTCAAGAAATAAACCCCAAAGCAGATGCCCATAAAAGGCTTGTGGACGTTCCTTCACTGATTGGTGCAAGTACTAACATAAAAGCGTGAGTTTGGGTTTGAGTTTTGCAACATTCCAGCAATATCACATCTCGAGATGCCATATATATAAATGACGAGCGAACGCTTTAACGACGAGGCTACTTCACCGCCCCTCACAACGCCATGGGACCTCAGATGTACTTCCACAGAGGTGCTTTCTGTCATTGGTGATACGACATTGGTGGCAATTATTCGACTAACATTTAGTCACTCAAATGAACATATTTCACAAAGAAAATGAACGGTTCCTAAATTGTAGCCATAAATTATCGTGAAAAGGAGCCCAGAAATGTCCTTCATTGCTGGAGGGATAGTACTGTGGTCGTCCCGCCAAAGGCCCGGGTTCGATTCCTCACATTGGTATAGTGTGTGAAGTCCATTTCTGGTGTCCACAGGCGTGATATTGCCAGAATATTGCTTAAAGTGGGACATGCAAGATTATGGCCAGATAAAAATGATCATCATAATTATTAATACTTATGCAGCAATTAGCAGGTTAATGATGAAACCCGTGTCTACATTCAAATTTTGAACTAGTTGATTATTTTGTTGGCCAGTAACTTTCATGCATAGCTAGCCTGACTGGCTGGCAAAATTTGGACACTATTTCGCACCCTCGATATGGCTGTGATATATATCTGCACACAGCGGAACTTCCACGACATGTCTCAGCGGGAGGTTGTCATGCACGCGTGTTATATAACCACTGGCGGTGATACCGTTGTTAACAACACAACTTCCTCGTCTCGGCTTTATTCACATGACGTAAAGGGTTTATAGATTTAACCTACACTTGCACACGGTAACACAGTCTTGATTAACGTTGGCATGGAGTTGAACAGACAAACCAGACCGTTCTACATACTCTAGACTCCCCAATGACGCCTTAATAGACATGTCACTAGGAAGTTGCATTCTCACACTCCCAACTCTATCTCAACAACTGGGAATCCACTGATAGTGCTGGTGCTATATATAGGCTATCGTAGTACGGCATTACTACCTTTCCAACTGAAAAAATGTCTCCGGTTTGGGTTTTTTATGTACAGGAACGAATTTTCAGTAACTAGAAGTATTAAATAACATGTAACGTGTTGGGTAAAGAGGACACATTGTCCTCTGATGCATGCATTATGCATTGTGAAACACACTGAAATGGGAAATGCAGTGGAGATTATATTTGTTAGTTGTGAAGGTTGTTTTTATTTACAATTTTTGAAAAAACATGAGTAAACTAAGCTCACAGTAATACTGTTTGCATAGTAGTGGAATCAACCAACTCTCTCTCTCAGTCTCTATCTCAGTCTCACTGTCTCTCTCTCTCTCTCTGTCTCTGTCTCTCTGTTTCTCAGTCTCTATCTCAGTTTCTCTGTCTCTCTCTTTATGTCTCAGTCTCTCTCTGCCTCTCTCTCGCAGTCTCTCTCAGTCTCTCTCCGTGTCTCTGTCACTCTCTCTAACTCTATCTCTGTTTCTCTCCCAGTCTCTCTCTCTGTCTCTCGCTCAGTCTCTCTCTCACTCTCTCTAACTCTCTTCAGTCTCTCACAGTCTCTCTCACTCTCTCTCTCTCTCAGTCTCTCTCTATCTCTCACTCTCTCTCTCTCGCTCTTAGTGTGTGCTGCAAGTGACTTAAATCTGTGTATCTATCTGTCCATATGACATTGTCAACAAGTGTAAGCGTCCTTTTCGGGCGTGGCAATGCAGTGTAATGATTCTAGAGATTTGGCCTGCTAACTTTGTTGGGATTTGTCCACACATCCCAAATGTAAATATCGATGCTCATATTGTCAACCCGTGAAAATCCAGCTTAGAATTGATTTTCAGTAAGCCATGAGTGTCGTAAGAGGCGACTATATATAGCGCGATCGGGTGGTCTGACACATTGTCTTGGTTAACACATGTCAACGTATCCAAGTTGCGCAGATTGATGCTCAAGTTGTTGATCACTCGTGTATTTACAGACCGCTTTATGGCAGACCTATTCCTGAGTACGGCGTCAAACTAAATTCATTCACTCACTCAGCTAGTGGATTGTCTGGTCGAGATGCCATTATTTACAGGCGGCATTCAACGTCAAACCAAAGTTCAGTGTTAAATTACACATGCAAGATAAAAACCCACACTTTCATATTTCTATGTTTTTATTTGGTACCATTTTGCAATTATAATTACTGTACTCTGTCAAACAGCTATGTAATGACGTAATAATGTCGACGTGGCGTTAATGGGGTGCTCTGATAACATGCTGATTTCTCTGGGAGAATGACCATTGTTTTAGACACGCACGTGTAAAAACGGGAAAATGAATGAGGATATGTCAGGGGATTGTCACTCTGCAGGTGCTCACAATACAAGATGTAATTTAGTGGGAAATTGAAGAGTATCAAAGTGAAAAGTGACATGACGAATCTGTGCTGGGTTAACACAAGTACATTAAGGAACACTCGTATTATTCCGGGACTATTCATTCCGCAATGATCAAATTCACGACTCTTTCTCTCTGTGTGACGATCTGTAGACAGGGTACCGTTAGCACAATCGGCCACATGGAAACATGTTTTCTTCTTCATGATGGCTGAGTCATTTTACAATAATATCTTGCTCAGAGGAGATAATCGCTTAATCCATTTTGAGTGACCATATGTTACAGCTATGTCGTCTGTGTGGGAAGGGGTTTGTTTTTTGTTTGCAATTATTAAATTTTCAGTCCCCCCAAGCAGAACTCCATGTGGCATTTTTTCCTCATACCCACCACTAACCACGACGCCTTAAATAATAATATAACTTAAATCTGGGTCATTCTTTTAACCCCTTGGCGACACCTATTGTTGTTTCATGTTTTATTCCTACGTACAAACACCTAAAATAATAACTAGTACCTAAAAATCAACGGTATAAATTCACTGGGGAACTTTGAACTTTCAATAGCTGGCCATTAATAAGAACCACCACGAAGATAACCATAGTACTTAAAGTCATGCGCGCATATTAACTGACTGATCTCCTTTTCATACATCCAATAACGGACAAGTTTTTTCATCAGGATACGGAATGACAAGTACTGCCGAATAACACACTACGAAACTACGTCTCTTACTCAATGTGATTGGAAGAACAGACGCCGGGACTATTGTGAAGGTGAAGTTCCCAGTTAGAAGACAAAATGGATGACGCCGTTCATTTAGACTGTTCGAAAACAAGCGTGAATTAGAGAAAATACAGTTCATCACATGGTCACATCTAATGTAAATGGTGAGTCAGCTCTTGGCGCATGGAAGTCCTTGCAGTCTCAACTCTCAAATTCTATTATGTATTTATCTGGTAATTCTTCAAGTAAAATTAAGACAATGTGTTAAGCGGCACAAACTGCACCGTGTCGTAAATGTAAGACTGTAGATGCCTAGATATAAGACTATAAATGGGCTTCATAATATCTGCAATCTGCGTTATATGCCAAAATTCCAATGTGTGCTCATGGACACTAAACTAGCAATAGGCTAAATATGTCCATTTTTACTCCGGAAATAGTAGATGACGTCACATTACGTGGATGCAATGAATGCTACACCACTGTCACGCACATGTAGGTTCAAAATGTCTTTGACACACCTTCAAGACTAGATCATCTTCATGAGTGTGACGAATTCTGAAACAGTGGAATACAGAACACGCAAGTTTGTAAACTGTCTTCATGCTTATAATCGTATCTCAATTGTGCAGACAGATGAACACGATGCCAGTCACTGGACTGTTTTGTCAAGAATCAATCATCTACTGGTAATCGACATGTAGCTGCAAGTTTGTCGAAAGCGACGTGAGGTAATAAAAATACAGAGCGGAGGTAAATGACAAACATACAAATCAGCCTTAAATAAATAACGTTCAGAGTGTAGTTGAATAGCAAACATACAGAGGGGCGTTCTATAATAAACATACAGAGCGGCTTTAGATAAATAGCATACACACCTGCGTTCGATGACAAACATACACAGCGGAATTACATAACAAACTCACAGAGCGGTGTTAAATAAATAACATACCGAACAGCGTTAGATAAGAACCATACAGGGGGCGTTAAATTAATAGCATGTAGAGGGGCGTTCTTTAACAAACATACATACCATTACAAACACACAGGGACACACAGAGCGGCGTTCGATAACAAACATAAATAGACAGCAGTCATATAGAGCGGCGTTAAATAAATACCATACAGAGCGTCGTTAAATAATTAACATACAGAGCGGCATTAAATTAATTACATGCAGAGCGGTGTTCGATGGCAAATATACACAGCGGTGTTAAAAACATAGCACACTTAGCGGCGTTAAATAATTAACATACAGAGCGGAGTTCAATAAGAAACATGCAGACCGGAGTTAGACATCAAACATACAGATCGGCGTTAGATAAAAACTATACAAAGCAGCGTTAAATAACGAACATACAAACCTTCAAAGTTGATATGTCCGTCACAGTCGGCGTCCGCTTCTCTGATGATGTTGTCGACCTCCTCATCGGTGATTTTCTCCCCAAGACTGGTAAAGACATTCCTCAACTCTGCTGCACCGATTCTACCATCCCCATCCTTGTCGAATATTCGGAAGTAGTCGAGTAGCTGCTCCTCGTCAGGCTCTTCTCTCTTCTTCTCCATCAGCCTGACGAACTCGAGGAACGTCACGCTCCCGTCACCTGTAATGGAACGTGACCGATATGTCATACAACGTGACATACACAAAGAACGTCACCCGAAAATATAAAACATTTTTAATAATAAAATCATTTTCATTTCCCCTAAGAGGAATTTAGTAACTGTATATCATGTTCCACTTAAGCATATAAATGAAATTAGCCAAGTTTGTTTTAATTTATATACTGTCTTGACAAAAACGATACACTCAAAAATACATAAGGATGTAAGGGTCATGCTAACCAAACCATCCGAACTGTTACCTTTGACGCGATCAAGATCTGATTAAATCATCTCGAGTTATTTTTGTCATAAGCCGAAGTTGGAAAGAAGAAATCATTAGAGCTCTCATTGTCTTTAATCATGACAAGCCTTAATGCCAAACGCTTGTTAGGACAGGCACCGACTGATTACTTGAATGGCTTCAATGGCAACAAGATATGTGTGGAGTGGGTCAAGGCTGAATACAGAATGAGACGAGGTGGGATGAATGCCACTCTACCTAGCAAAGCTCAGATTAAGAGAATGGGTGCACTTAGACGAGACCGGTGAATTGCGTTACGGAAGTGTTTGAAGGCATTAGAACGAAACTTGAAAGAGGCTTCTTCTCTCGCCCTTGCAGCATGATGATCGCGAACTGTTTAACCGTTTGTGGGACTGCTGGTGAAAGGTTATATGGGCAGGCACAACAACAGAAAGTGTCTCTATAATTAATGCTTAACTGGTGTCAGTTTAACATACTTACTTGAACCTCGTCCAGATCATCTTGCACAAAGCTATGTGAGCAATACTAAAGGCTACAGCACTATGCTTTCAAAGGGCACCAGTACAGGACGATTGTGATTCTATATCCTACTGCTTATAAATATCAAATACTCACTTTTTGTGCAAAAACTGAACTGATTTTTCTTCACCTTTATCCAATGAAAGATAAGAGATCTCCAGTTAAATCCAACTGGTAGGCCATGCATTATTATAGACACATGTTTCTTCTCAGTGTATTCTGTTAGATACAATTTCGCTTTTACTTACGGCAGGAATATCGTGCAATTCATCTTTCCATCGGAACCACTGGCCATACTTGTGTTTCAGTATTTTCCGTTTCTGAGCATATAATGCAGGATGCAGTTTGTTTCAGAGAAAAGAAAACGTTCGTGAAAGCACAGCCGGTTTCCATGCAGTTTGGTTCAGAGAAAAGAAAGCGTTCGTGAAAGCACATCCGGTTTCCATGCAGTTAGGTTCAGAGAAAAGAAAGCGTTCGTTAAAGCACATCCGGTTTCAGCGCATTTTGCTTCAAGTCGAAATACAATGGTATCTTAATCAGAGGTGAAATCATGTAAAAGATGGTATTTTGCCCACATTGATGGGATATTACGCTAATAAAAATCGAACAAATATGGAAGGAAGAATGGTGGTGCTTCTTGTGACGCAGACTGACACGACTCGCCTTTACCTTTTGAGATGATGCAGCCATATGTAAATATTAATGTTATATAGTGTATCAGTGGTCAATGCTGTTCAAGTCAATTTTATATTCCCTGAAATATAATGCTTTAAAATGTTTGTCTTTAACCAATGATCTTATTGCGTCTCCAACAAATACCCTTCTTACTCCATAGAGGTTGCGAAGGTCGATGCTCATGACATTGATCAGTGGATTGTCTAGTCCAGATTCAATTATTTACATACCGCCTCTATACAGCTGGAATATGTTTGAGTGCAGTATTAAGCAACAACACACAAATACATGTTTCAGTTAGATGTTGATCTGTAAATAATCGAGTCTGGACCAAACAACCCGCTGGCCTACGACATCGGCGTTTATCTACGCTATTGGGATACGTTGTCATACATCAGTCATCAGCGAATATGACAACTCGATCCCGTAAGTCGCTTCTAACGAGTGAGTGAATGTGTGAGTGAGTATGGTTGTACGCCGCATTTAGCACTATTCCATCAAAATCATGACGGAGGATACCAGAAATGGGGAATCAAACCCGTGCCTTCGGCGTGACGAGTGGACGCTTTAACCACAAAGTCACATCCCCATCCCCACCTCTAACGGTAAACATAGACTGCTGAAGACCATATCCAACCCGCATCTATACAGTGTTCACGCATGCGCGTCAAATATGTGTCATGTCTATACTGAAGAATGTATTGTGACCCTACCATCCTCATCAGCTTCCCTCATCATGTCCCTCAACTCCTCGTCGGTGGGGTCCTTGTCAAGCAACTTCATCACCGACCGCAGTTCCGGCAACGTCAGCACGCCATCACTGTTCTTGTCAATCAGCTGGAACGCCTCTTGGTATTCTGTTTGATGACGGTAATAACGATTAAAACGTGATTTAGGACTCGCGTTGTGTTATGCTGGGAACGATTGTAGGTTACACGATGCAACTTATTAAGTACGAGCTCATCATTGATTGATCTGTAGCCTAGTATCAAGTGCGTGCCCCCTAAAACATGCGAAATAAATGAGGTAAGATGGGGTTTAACGTCGTACTTAAGAATATTTCTCTCATATGACGACGTGCATGCGTGTGTATGTGTGGCTGCTCGTACTAACCCAAACTTAGGATGGTTTTATTTTGCTAGCTCGCTGAGATACCATTCCGCGGTTTAGCATGAATACTCCACTTAGACACATTACACTGACTCCGAGCCGACCGGCCCCTGTTGTACCCATTAATGTCGAGCGACAGGGACCAAGAAGTACGATATCTTAACGTCAAGTTAATTCAAGTATTGACTGCATATTGCCATTTTTTAGTTAAATTCTTTCTTCCCATTGTTTTAGGATTATGCTCTATTTTATAACAAATTAAAGGTAATAAGGAGAGATCTAGCGGCTGGATAATTCGCTCCGGTACGTTGACCAGTTTGAATCCTTTAGAATTTGTATAGAACCAAATACTCCGCCATCAAATGACCAAAAATGGCGACAGAAGACAATCCCTTCAATCCCTCATTCAATAGACAAAGAAATATTACGTAAACTGACAATATTTGTTTCTAAGAGAGTAATGATATCAATCAACACTTACCGTTCAGTTTCTCAGCAGGAACCTTATCTACCTGCAAGACAGAAAGAACCTTGTTCATTATTCCTGAGAGTCTTATGTTCTAGCTCCAAGAACACTTCCTCCAGCTAGAACAGTGTTGCAGGCATGACAACACAGAGCCAAACAACTGCTTCCGTAGATGCGGCTGACGTGATCCCCATTGTCAAGTGAAAGTGAAACCCCTAGAGTCAAAATCTACCGTGAAAAATAGAACACACAATTCATTAAGACCCTGCTATAATTTCACCACTGCACTTATCAATATGCATACCAAATCCGATATTAACATGTATGTATACACCAAGTGAAATATTAAGCCTCTCTAGCCTGCATCTAAATCAACAGTTTGTTTACATTTTGTGATGATATGATAACACGATGATATGATGAGAGGGCACTTACCATCTTAGCCACAAGCTGTCACTGTTACTGAGTCATTAACCGTTAGACGGGTACAATATGGCCAAGGTTGCTTATATCGCCTCATGCACGTGTACTGTTATCCACAAGTTACACACGTTCCTTTCCAATATCCTTCCTTCTCCAAAGTCAACAGGATTCCATGTAGAAAACACAACCTTCCTTTCGAGTGCGATGATCTGTGGTAAGGTCTTCACTTCATACATTAAATATTGATGCCTGTTCATTGTTAAGCGTACTACAGCGCGCCATGTCGTAAAGCTGCCTGTAGACGAAAACTAGTCATTGAAAATACAGCTGCAAGTCAACCACCCAGGACTAACTGAACTTCTGTTTGTTCATTGACTTGTGTATTGCTACTTGGCATTTGGGACATTTTATTGAAAAAAATGTTTTGATCCATCATATATTATTAATAATTAGTAAACCTATTTGATATCAATATGTTGAAATGACGGTTGAGTATATAGGGCAACCGTGACTCGATACAGGGTACATACTTCATGTTTTCAGAGAGCCGATGGTGAAGGATGCCGGTTTGACTAGGTAATCGATCGTGCTCAGAGATATGTTTGCGCTCATTGCATGACTGGTGAAAACGGCAATTTTCATATGTAAACAGTTCCATTGACGAGGCTCGTGTTTCAGCACTGCTAGTCCTGTTCTGAATATATGCCGATGTCGTGCGAAAATGATATCAGTCAGGTTCTCCTATTAGGTTGTCAGATGTGCTGAGGTAGACAGTTGAAATTGACTCCAAGACAAGGGAGACATAAAATATCTATGAAGGGTTCTTGGTGCTGTTGACATAAAATCAATATCAAATTTTCTTTCTACCTTTGCGAATTGATAATTACTTTGGCAGCTGACTGTTTTAATTTAATTTTCATGTGATCTAATATACGTACAAACGTGTTTCCGTGTTTTAAATTATGTATTTGTCTAACCGCTATTTGTCTCTTAAATTCTTTGTTCTTCTGTAAAACTGTCACGGCTACAGTATAATAGGGACAGCCTGAACTGTGTAAATATCTCATATATTTTACCTGAACAAAACTTACGAATGTGTTCTGAAAAATATATTTTCATTTATAAATAATCCTTATAAAATATTAACCCAAATGTAATAAGACATGGAATTGAATTACTGCCAGGAATGAATCGATATGAAGTTTTAGCATGCCTATGCACATTTTACCCGTATGAGTAATATGAATTAAAAATATTAAAATCACTTTAAACATTGGTTATTAACGTCGGTATCAACTTGGGATTTCCTTGCATTTTGTCATGCAATGCATGCATTCTCATCGGTGGTGTAGCTCAGAGGTTGAAGCGTTCGTGCCGAAGGCCCGGGTTCGATTCTCCACATGGATACACTGTGTGAAGCCCATTCCTGGTGTCCCCCGCCGTGGTATCGCTGGTATATGGCTAAAAGAAGGCGTAAAACCTCCCTCCCTCACCCACTCATCCCTGAGGACATTGGAAAGTATTGATGGATTGTAATGCTGTACCGTACATAGTGTATGAAACTGAACGAAAAAAAACACTAACGATGTCTCAAGCGGGCCATAAACTTTCATTTTCCCTAAAAATGGAAATTTATAAAGAGCTACATGTTCATAAACTGCAATGCAAGCAGTTAAGTCACAACACATGCTGTATCATCAGTATACATTTTATTGCATATAACTTCATGACAATAGTATGAAAACATTGATTCCATTCGCAAAAGAACAATTCATGAATTATTCAGAAACAGCCATGACGCACACAATATCTCTGATAACAGCCTGACACTATAATCACGTCGTATAGGGAAAAATCGAGGCCATCAGTAACATATATATCAAACAAACTGTCATTGCCAGTACCATCACAATGCAGTTAGGTGAAAACTGAAAGTTCGAAAAATATTAGGTATGCTTAATAGCTCGTTAACCTAGAAACTGAACAGGTTCATCGTCTTACGAGTAATTAATAGTATACACTACTGTACAAAGTTATCTTCCCCTTGACATTCCATTATATTACATACCAATGGACGATTGTAGGAGGAATTGATTTCTATATTTCTCAGACGTCATATAGCAAAATGTGTGACTTCATGAACAGATTCTCGAACAAAATAAACATGACGTATGAAGATACGTCATAACGTATTGAAGAGTTTTTGAGACTTCGCTCCTACAATATAGCGAGATGGCTGTGGTCTCCACTTGAGACCCGCGATCCGCAAACTCACCTTTTTTGCATATTCTCAGACAAACAGACATGGAATATCACCCACTCGCTTCTCCCACTGACGGTTTATCGCACTGTGTTCATTTATAATAATCTTTGCCAATGCAGTTAATTTTGAAAACTGTTATTCACTTGGTGCAGATGTCAGTATTGCGTTGATGCTCTTAAATGTTTCTCGAAATGTTACAAGATGTTGAACATGTCGTTAAGCCTGTGAAGCATGTTAACCATATCATGAAATATGTCGTTATGCATGTAAAACGTGTTAAGCATATCGTGAAATATGTCGTTATGCATGTAAAACATGTTAAGCATATCATGAAATATGTAGTTATGCATGTAAAACATGTTAAGCATATCATGACATATGTCGTTATGCATGTAAAACATTTTAACCATATCATGAAATATGTCGTTATGCATGTAAAACATGTTAAGCATATCATGACATATGTCGTTATGCATGTAAAACATTTTAACCATATCATGACATATGTCGTTATGCATGTAAAACATGTTAAGCATATCATGACATATGTCGTTATGCATGTTAAACATGTTAAGCATATCATGACATATGTCGTTAAGCATTAAAGTGAGGTAAGTAGACCGTAAGGGGGATATCACTTAAAGAAACTCTCGAGCATAGGTATGGTGCAGATAACACCCAAGGATCAAATTCTGAGCGACCTGGGAATCGACCCCAAATCAAGGATCCTTGCAGTGCCCAAAGAACGCAACTATAGATATTGACACATGTCCTCCTCTCATCGTAGCTCCCGTTACAAGGATCCCTGGAACAAGTATGATGAACACATCGATGATGAACTCGTGTCTCATCGATGTGA
Source organism: Haliotis asinina (assembly GCF_037392515.1). Classification (NCBI taxonomy): domain Eukaryota; kingdom Metazoa; phylum Mollusca; class Gastropoda; order Lepetellida; family Haliotidae; genus Haliotis; species Haliotis asinina. Next base: position 54,565,458 of record NC_090287.1, read on the forward strand.
TAGGCATAGTTACAGGCGAAACGATGAGAACTTCCGGTGGAATCATTAGGCATCGGATGAGAATGAATGAGTGAGCTTTTAGTAATGTTCCAGCAATATCACGGCGGGGGACACCAGAAATGGGCACCACTCACTGCATCCATAAGTGGACTCGAACCCAGGCGTAACGAGCGAACGCTTTAACCACTGGGCTACGCCATCACTCCTTGAGATGATGAGAACAAGGGCAAATATCAGGATATCAACATGATCACGCGATATCATGTAAGATGATTAAAAGATAGAGTTAATCAACATGATTCCCGCAAGGTCGCGAGGCATCACATCAAATGCTGAGAATATAGAGTGTTATCGGCTAATCTATCTTGGACATCATGTCGGCGAACTCTGCATGAAAAAAGAAATATATACAGTTTTAACATATGGGCACATGTACAACATACACTCTGGCGAAAAAAAGGAATTTCATTTTTAATGTACGACTGGAAACACTGAGAGATATGTCGAAATAAATCAATGTGTATATGATAAATACTGAATGTTTTGGAAACAAACACGAACAACTGTGCGACTACAGGTGACGGCTGGGCGATAGTCTACTGCAACATCCTATTGCTATAGCGAAACTCTCTTGCGACCAACTATTGCAATACTATCGCAATAGTTTTTTTCTCCTTGAATTGTCTCAAATGAAGTCATTTCCTAAATGAATGGATTTCGATAGTTAGCAACACTACCGATGCGTCGGTAGTTTTTCGTTTCTACCATCGATTAATTGCTGTCTGAGATCAACAATTGCAATGCATCGATAGTTCGATGCATCGTTACAGCCCAATGTGTGACACAAGATGATTGTCAGAATTACTTCAGTGATTTTTCAACCTTTTTGAACAAAAGTCGAAATCAAGAAGGACACTCCATGCACATGTATGAGACTACTACGATGTGCACGTTCATTCCATGTGTTGTATGTAGGGGTGATGATACAGAGCAATTCTATAATGTTCCTATTTCACGAAACAAAATATGAGTAGAAAATACCCTTTTCCCCCAAACAATTAATCTTAAAACATAACTGTTACTGTAAATGAATTTTTGTTCCATTATATTGTCATTCTTTGATAAAATGCACTTTTCAAGAAATATGTCGTTATAAACATTTGGGTAAGAATTAGCAGTCATGTGCTTTTTGCAGCATACACGCTATACGGTCCGTACTAGCACTGACGGAAAGAATACAAGCATTCTATTGGCAAAGTTCGCTTCCAGTTATAAATCTCAGCAATCACCTGACAATGAGCTTTTGGTGAAATTGCAACCGTGTAATCGAAACTAAATGGCGATGCTGATAGGTACCAAAACCGTTTTTGTTTTGGAAAAGCACATTCGGCAGTTTTGGTGTATGGATTTTGTATCAGACATTGAATCCTGATAAATTGTACTAGAACACCCTTGTATGTTATAACTAGGGCATTGAATCCTTGTGTGTTATAGCTAGGACACTGAACGTTGTGTGTTATAGCTTGGTCATTGAACCCTTGTGTGTTATAGGCAGGATATTGAATCCTTGTGGGTTATAGCTAGCATTTTGAATCCTTGTGTGTTATAGTTAGGACACTAGGACAAACTTTGTTTGTTTTACCAATGACATCCAATCATTGTGTGTGTTTAGCTAGTACAGTGAATCCTTGTGTGTTACAACTAAGCCATTAAATCATTGTATGTATTAAGCAGGACATTCAATTCCTTGTGTTATAACTAGAACATCGAATCCTGACAAATTTGACTAGGACATTAAATCATTGTATCATTGTATAACTAAGAAATTAAATCCTAATATGCTGTAACTAGGACATTGAATCCTTCAGTTACAACTAGGACATTACATCATTGTATGTTTAAGTGGGACGTTGAATTTTGATATGTGATAACAGGACATTAATTCCTCATATATCGTGACTAGGATACTGATTCCTTTTACGTGAAGTATCTAACGTGTTTCTATCCCTAGGCAAGGACACAAAGTCTGACGACACTGAGCAAATTGTTGCATCTACAGCACAGGTCGAGATTGTGGTAACTCGTCATCCGCTCACCTTCATAGTCAATCACCCCATTCTTGTCCTTGTCCGCTTCTCGTATCATCTCATCCACCTCCGCTCTCGACAGCACCTCACCGAGCTGGGTCATGATTTCGTACAACTCTGCTGCACTTATTGTCCCGTCGCCGTTCTTGTCAAACACCTTGAAGGCGTCCTTCAGAGCGTTGGGGTTCTCCTTCTCCTTGCTCTTTTCATGCATCATCAGAGCGAACTCCTCAAATCCTAATTGTCCGCTTCCTGGAGCACAGTGGAGTGAGTGAGTGAGTTTGGTTTTACGTCACACTCAGTAATATTCCAGCTGTATGGTTGTTTGTGGTTTGTGAATGACCGAGTCTGGACCAGATAATCAAGTGATCAACAGCATGAACATCTATTTACCCAATTGGGATACGATGACATGTGTGAACCAAGTTAGTCGCCTCTTACGACAATGAGTTACGGAAGATCAACTCTATGCCGAATCTTCACGTGAATGGTGATTTTGACTCGGTAGTATTCTAACTGCACCGGTCCCGTGGAGATCCGGGTCAGTATTGATCTTCAGCAACCCATGCTTTTCGTAAGAGGCAACTAACTCTGACACTGACGTGACTGACACTAGTCATTGAGCGTGTATGTCTGTCACCATATAGCCGTGTTCACACTAAATAGATGATAAATAGGAAATATATAGAATATTGCCGGATGCGGCGTAAAACTTTTACAGCAAAACAAAATCAGAAAAATGTTCTTGCTGCATCACGGCCTGTAGATCATTGGAACCAGACAAGCACATTCTGAGCAAATGGGCAACAATTCAGGCATCAGTCAGTCAGTTACAGATCCTAAGCGTCTGGTTCGAAGGGTCATTGGTGGATTGGAGAAGAAAAGCGACGACAGTGGGTTTCATGATTTCGGTTGTTTTCATTATCTGTATAGAGTTTCATGTACAACCAAACAGAGGCAAGGTTCAGACCAGGTGCAGCCTCAGTGAACTGGATCTATTCATTCATGGTTCTGAACCAGTCAAACACAAATGGTGTTCCTTAAATAATGCTTCACCTTCAAAGATGCTGGACCAAGTCTGAAGCTTTAGACTATCATCTAACGTATATTTGTCTGTCCGTCTGTCTACCTATTTGTCTATTTGTTTATCTATTTGCTAATTTACCCTAGTCGTGTCTTAAGTATTACCTAGGTTCCACAACTGGCATAAATAAGTGGTTTGATTCGTGAGTAGCATGCTTTGACCACAGTGGTATGTATACTCCCATAAACAAGAGATGTATATTCCCATTAAACACGCAGAAATCGATTGTTTGATAGCCGTGTATGTGATACAGTATAACGGGTAAATTGGGTTTGCTTTGTGCCAGGGGACAAACAACAACAACAACATACACACAAAACTGGTCAAATTAGACAATATGTTTCGCTCTGTTATTACACAATACTGAAAAATGACATAGTCGTACCATCGGTGTCTGCCTGTCTTATGGCTTCATGCAGATAGGCATTGGTGGGATTCTGTCCAAGTGACCTCATCACGGTCCCCAACTCTTCCTCTGCAATGTAGCCGCTGCCATCTTTGTCATAGAGCTCGAACGCTTCCCTATACACTGTCACATATGCAGAGTATGTAGGTGACAAAGGAACAAATCGAGGATTATTGAATACAACAATAGGTAGGTTCATGGGATGAGAAGCTTGATGAAGACGTGTTTACGGCTACACTATTACTTTCGCATTAATCGAAACTGCTAAATACTACTCCACAATTATAAGGATGTTTTGACGTTGCATTGTGTATACCACCGTGTCTCTGGATTAGACATATATCTGACAAGTAGAGCCATGCCCAGATATATATCTGACAAGTAGAGCCATGCCCAGATATATATCTGACAAGTACAACCATGCCTAGACATATATCTGACAAGTAGAGCCATGCCCAGATACATATCTGACAAGTAGAGCCATGTCCAGACATATATCTGACAAGTAGAGCCATGCCCAGACATATATCTGACAAGTAGAACCATGCCCAGATAGATATCTGACAAGTGCATAGTGCCATGCCAAAACCGATAGATGTGACGTGTCATGCCCACGTACATATCTGCCAGGTAGTGTCAAGCAAAGACATAAAATGACAAGAAGATGCATAGTGTCATGCACTTGCACATGCACAAAATACAGATAAGTGTGTAATGTCAAGCGTAGATGCAAAATGGCAGGTAGGTATATAGTGTCAAGCATAAACATAAAATGACAGGTAGGTGTATAGTGTCAAACACAGATATGAAATGACAGGTAGGTATGCAGTGTCAAGCATAGACATAAAATGACAGGTAGGTGTATAGTGTTAAGCATATATATAAATGACAGGTAGGTGCACAATGTCAAGCATGGACGTGAATTGACAGGTAGGTTTGTGCTGCCATGTATATACATAAAATAACAAGTAGATATGTAGTATCATACATATGCATAACAACACAGGTAGGTCTGTAGTGCCATGCCCACCTGATCACTAGAAACTATGCCACCGGTGGAATATGCAAAATAATGATCAAAATTTAATCTATTCTTAAAAATAATTATTTTGAGGAAATTACTTGCTCGAATTGTTTCAGTGTTTCTTGTATGTAGCGTGAAGTTTTCAGTACCTAATAGTTTGTAATTAATAAACATGGAATAATCAAATGATACAGTGGCCTTACTTAAACAGTGTTTTCAAGTTCACATTACAGTAGCTCATGACAGCACACCGATCTCACCTTGGAGGTCTTTCTCTGAGATCTGATCCATCTGCAAATGTATTATTCTATAAGAACATAGCACCTTGTTTAAACACAGTTCGCCACATTATGTCGATAAAAGTTGTCTATGCAAAATGTCGAAAGTATTATCGAATTGCATTCCTGAATCTGTTTCTTAACACCCCAACTGAACATATACATACATCAATGCTCAAAAACGATTAGTGATAAGATAACGAAATGGTGATTTGGAAGATCAGTGTTTGGATGTTACGTGAAATATTGAATAGTTCAAGGGTACCACCCACCTTGTGATAAACGATAGGAATTACGTGGCGATCGAGAGGAGGCAAGTGGCAACTGGGAAAGATGATAATTTGTTTTGGAAACCCACCTCTCTCCACGTATGAATGCTCTGAATGTGGTCGTGAGGCAAACGGTCGATACCGCATCACGACAGAGAAAAGGTAGTCAAGAACAAGCATGATTAAACTTTCATGAGCTCATACTGTCACAGGTCCCGTTCATCCCAGAAACTAATTAATGCTCTCGGTAGTTGTTAATTGTGTTGACATGGCCGCCCAGTATGGGATATTTAAAAATGAACATGCAAGTCATCACAGATTTCCAGATTTCTTTGTCGAAGGATATCTTTTCTGTATTTTAACGATTATATGTTGGATGTTTTACAAGTCCAGAAACATCCACCGTCAATTAACGTTTTCTTATATATCATGCCAAGAACAGTTGTACCCGCGAAGGTCAGGCTTAAAATTTTGGCCTTCAGTAACCCATACTTGTTATAGGAGACAACTAACGGGGTCGGGTGGTCAAACCTGCTGACATGGTTGAAACTTTTCATCGGTTTCCACCTGTGCAGATCGATGCCCATTTTTTTAAATCACTGTATTGACTGACTCTGTCATTCACAGACCGCCACAGACAGCTTGAATATTGTTTGGTGCAGTATAAACCAAAACTCACTCACTCACTCACTCACCAGGAACAGTGGCCCTTTTGTGATCGTGGTAATATTTCTGGGTTTTTTTTGTCAAAAACGTTGTAGATTTACGTGCTTGCGTCAACGTGCTGAACGTCTTCTACCTTCATCCTTGACATCACCTTCCTCTTCAATGAAGCTGACGAGCTGGGGCATCACTAACACACTGTTTAAAGATGAATTAAACCCCACAACCTCAGACCACGACATTTAGATAAGTATTTTAATCAAAAGATCAATTGAATCTTTAATCTTTAACATTATACCATGAAAAGGAAACCGTGCATTTCATGCTAAATTTCCAGCACTGTTATATGTCATTTAGACAAAAGAAATGTTAATGATCTTCATCCTCAGAGATACATCTTCAAAGTATCGACGCTTTCCTTAGGGAGATCATCGTTATCAAGAGATCCTATAAATATGTTAATGAATAAAGGATGACTTTATGTGACCGTATTCAAACGTGCACCATCGACTCGATTAACCAACACCTGCTTTAATTTTCGGAGTCTGACAATAATTGATAAATTTTGATAACGTTAACAGCTGATGAGAATCATCAACTCTTCGTTTCTCATCTATTTCTTGGTCCTGTAGAAGCCACCGTTTCATGTCACTGGACAGATTGATCGTCGTCAGGCGACGTCATGGACGACAGCTACAGCATTCTGAGAGAGACGTGTACAGATCGATCACCCAGCTCTTTGTGAAATGACAGTTCGTTACGATAATGAAGACTGTCTCTTTCCAAACCATATCTGCGCGTTTTTTCGCTGCCTTAATCAAGAGAATATGCTGTGTTCAGTGTGATGGCTTCGTGATGGCGTTACAACAGCGAGACTACTGCCATGTGATGCAAATGTTGGACTTGGTTTTCTCTGCAAGCTTATGTTTTAACTGTTGCAGGATGCTGGGTGTCCACTGGGTGGTCATCCGAACTATTATAGTTTGACATAGTTAACCAGGCGAGGAAATGCCGGTGTTTCGTGCACCTGTTCACCTCATTGTAAATCCGTATCAGCTGAGAGTTATGTCCCTTGTTCATGTACATCCGCTCTTGCCGTTAATGGATAAATGTTGCTTTGGTAACAATCAAGCGATATTCTCAACGATTTCTAATTAAATTAACTGCAGCAAACGAGGATTGCATGCACTGTTTAAAATTTCCCTTAATTCCCAGATATTAATATCCTGACCAGCAAATGAAACGCAACTCTGTTTTTTGTCAAGTTTTGACAAAGCGTTTACTATTATGAGAGTTCATTTTCTTCGGAAGTTGCGTTGTATGTATGTATGTATGTATGTATGTATGTATGTATGTATGTATGTATGTATGTATGTATGTATGTATGTATGTATGTATGTATGTATGTATGTATGTATGTATGTATGTATGTGTATGTGTGTGTGTGTGTGTATGTATGTATGTATGTTTGGATGGATGAATGTGTGTGTGTGTCTGTGTTTCTGTCTGTGTCTGTCTGTGTCTGTCTGTCTCAGTGTGTATATGTTTGTGTGTGCCCTTTAATTCATCTTATCATTGTAGCGTCAGGAAGGTTTTTCTTTCTATGAGCCGAAATGCAATGAAAACTGGTTGTGATTTCAAGAACCAGGAACGGGAAATGCTAAAAGACAAACATGACAAGTGGTTTCAATGGCTAGATGAATTAAAGGACAATCCTGTAGTAGGTGTAAACTAAATTGTATCCATCAGAACATATTGAGAAGAAACATGTGTCTCATAGGTACCCTATCGCATAGGTTAAACAGAATCGCCGTAATACCATGAAAACAATGTATGGCCTACCGGCTGGATTTAAATGGAGATTTCTTACCTTTCAGTGGATAAAGGTGAAGAAAAATCAATTCAGTTTTTAAATGAGTGAGTATATATAATATTTATAAGCGGTAGGCCATAGAATCGCAGTCATCCAAGTGACTGTTCTCGTGTCCTTTGAAAGAATAATGCTGTCGCCTATAGCATCGCTGAAATGGCTTTATGCAAGATGATCTGAACGAGGTTGAAGCAAGTGTGCTAAACTGACACCAGTTACACATTAATTATGGTGTTGTACCTGCCCATATAACCTTCCACAAACAGTTCGCGATCATCATGCTGCAAGGGCGAGAGAAGAAACCTGTGTCAAGTGTCGTTCTAACGCCTTCAGCACTTCCATAGCGCAATCTTGTGCACCCATTCTTTTAATCTGCGCTTAATCTGCTACGTGGAATGCCATTCATCCCACCATTCTCATTCAGCTTTTACCCACTCCATATTTTGCTGCCATCAAAATTGTATGTTACGTATCTGACGCCGATCTGTATGTTTGATGTCTAACTCTGGTCTGTATGGTTTTTGTCATTGAACTCCGCTACAATCTTTACATTTACTAAACGGTGCAATTTCTGCTGATTAACACATTGTCTTTATGTTACTAGAAGAATCACCAGCGAGAAAATACAATTTGAGAGTACAAATAAAATCATGTTTGAGTTAACACTGAAAGCACTTCCAGGTGCCTAGAGCTTACTCGCCATTTACATTAGAAGTGACCCTGAGACCCTCTACTTCCCCGACACGAGTGAAAAGGTGTGGTTTTGTAGTGTGTTATTGGTCAGTAGTTGTCATTCCGCCATTAGATGTATGAAAACGAGATTAGTCAGGTACAACGCGCGCATGACTTTAAGTACTATGGTAATACAATCTTCGTTAATTGTTCTTATTCACGGTCAATTACCAAAACTTCAAAGTTCCTTCGTTAAATTATACAATAATTCTTTAAGTACTGGTCATCTATTTACCAAAAGGGATTGAACAAGATGACTCAGCCATCAAAACATATTTGGATAGGGCCGATTCTGCTAAAGGTACACTGTCTACAGATCGTCACTGAGAGAAAAAGAGTCGGAATGACACGAGTAGTCCCGGAATGATACGAGTGTTCCTTAATGTACTTGTGTTAACCCTGTATAGATTCGTCATGTCACTTTTCACTTTGATGCTCTTCATTTTCCAACTAAATTACATCTTGTTTTGCGAACACCTGTAGTGGGACAATGCCCTGACATATCCTCATTCATTTTCCCGTTTTTACACGTGCGTGTCTAAAACAATGGTCATTCTCCCAGAGAAATCAGCATGTTATCAGAGCACCCCATTAACGCCACGTCGACATTATCACATAGCTGTTTGACAGAGTACAGTAATTATAATTGCAAAATGGTACCAAATAAAAACATGGAAATATGAAAGTGTGTATTTTTTTGCGTGTGTGTGTAATTCAACTTTCAGTTTTGGTTTGAATGCCGCCTGTAAATAATGACGTCTCCACAATTCATGGAGTGTGTCAGTGAATTTGATTTGACGCCATACACGGCAATACGTGTACATTTTTCGCAAATTCACGTCCTTCTACACAGCCATAATGCTGCGTTTGGGAGAATGATTATTTCGTGTCTGGGCGGTCCGTTTCGGCCTTACACGATTTTAATTGGACAACTTTGCCAAAAACACACAATAAAAAGTGTTCACTTTCTTTTGCCCATGCGTCTATTTTCTTATCAACGCCTGTGTGGCAGTGCTTTCGAGGTCCCATGAACCCGGGTCTTGCGCGTAACGAGAGAACGCCTTAACCAGACTACCGCAAAGCGAACCCCTCATATTTCACGTTTCAGATAACGCCGGAAAAAAACAACAACCATACAAAATAACGTCTCAAATATATGAATAATCTTATTTCTGTACGACAAATACAATGGCGGTCGATGTGACATGTGCTGTCCAACATTTGGTTTAGATATGCAACATATGTAGGATACCAATCTGCGTCAAAATATCGTTCGTGTGTTCAGTCCCCGATTTGTATATTATGCATTTTGCATTGGAATATTGATCTACCTCTGCACTGTAATAAAAAAAAGTCACGAACACAACCTGTGTGACTTGTAAGTCTCAATCACAACACTTCTCAAAATATTAACGTTCTTAAACAAACAAACTCGATGCGTGTACTTTCTTTATTGCTTTGGTTTACGTTGAGTTTATCATGAAATCAATCACTGGTGAATTACAAAGGATGGTCAACAACTCTTGTCAGTACCCTGCTATTTGAGACGTAGTGCTGAACAGAAAGAACTGGGCGCTTAGTGATGTAGCGTCTCCGGGTAATGTCAGATATAAACGGCAATATTCAAATATTGATTTCCTGGTTAAAACATGATGACTTCATTCTCTACACATTAATATAGCAGAGACGTTGCCTCATGAGAAATGTACTCATGTTTTCCAATACATTTTAAGGCAATTCCGGGTGGAAGATGGGGAAATGTTTAAAGTGAGTGAAAAATGGGGGGGGGAGACAAGGTATTTTGACTGTAACATCGGAAAATAACGGAAATAGGACAATTTTATAGACACATCTTCATGTGTGGAAGTGTTATTTCCCATAAACTGAAAAATAAACGATCTGGTACTTTTAAGAACAGTCGACCTATTTGGCACTGCTTAAACATACATTATTGATAGTGAAGACACTCTTTGTGCATTCAATAATGCATGTGAGTTGACAAGCTTATCAAGTTTGAAATAGTTTCTTTCTGAAAGAGTCTAGCTTTAATCGCTACATGTAAACTTGCTATATTTATTTGTACATTCACGAGTGTGATTTTGTTTTTAATGTTAAATACGTACAGATCGAAATGATAGAAATGGTAAAATGAATTGGGTAACAAATGTGAGAAATTTGCTTGATAGGTGTGGATTTGGGTATGATTTTAAACTTATTTGTGTTAACTTCCCATATATTTATTAAATGTGTAACAAAAAGTTTAAAAATATGTGCTCGCAACTCTGAACTGACTTGCTAACTCTATCACCCAAAACCTCATTATACAGCTCTTTTAAATCAGATCGTAGAGCAGAGCAGCATCTCTTTGATGTTAACATTAAACAGGGTAGGACAGCAATTGCACGATTACGATGTACATTCCATGAATTAAATAGAGCGAAAGCAGTCCTCTTTGTTTCAATTCATGGGGTTTACAACGTTAGTCATGTATATGAATGTTTTCTATTTCTAAATTATTTTCTTATGTATCTTTTTAATCATATTTATTTATTTGTTTATTCGCTTGCATGTTTGTTTGTTTCTTTGTTTGTGGGAGGATGTTTTGTTTAACTTGATCAACTGAATGTTGCAACACAGTACAAATTAATTTCCTTTTATGTCGACTTGTAATGAAGAAATATTAGGTTTACTTGCGTATCTCAGGAATGCTGTTTAATCTTTAATTCAAGGTGATTGACAAAGGAAGAAATACGTGTACATATGCGAATTATGAACAATTATCTGAAATATTACGGCCCATTAGCAATAATTTATGCCATGAAAAAAATATACATCGGAAACTGCTTTTATGATATTAGATAGATAACAAAAAGTATACATAAAAATTCCTGCCACTTTTATAAATATCCCTACCACTTTTATAAATATCCTTGTCACACTCCCATCCAAAAACATATCTTTAAATGCCACTGGACGCCGTGTTCAGGAAGGAGGCGGAACTTTGAAAGATAAAAACCGGGAAGGCCAGTTGTCTTCTGCATTAACGACTGTAACCCAAGATGGTAAGTGCATGTTTTGTTGCCATCGGGATAAATGCACATAGAAAATATGTTTTGTAACTATCGGAGTATAAGTCAATGTGAATAGTTTTGCTTCCACTTCCCTTGAAGAGGTTTTATCACACCTACGGCGTACGCTTTATGGACTTTTTTCTATGTCATTGTAACACATTATCATCCTTGTATGACTCTTTTCAAAGTAGTAATAGATCATTGTCATTCAGGACTCCGATCAAGTACAAGCTAGTTCGAAGAAACTTTGGATTCATGGTTGATATCTGTTCACATGTTGATATTCTGATCAGTGATTTATTTTCACAATACGTGTGATTTCAGATGACTGATTTCGTCTGTTTCTAGTGTTATAGTGACGTTGTGTACGTTCATGCAAGATAATTGCTTTCTCTTGTTTGACGCATGTTTTCCGTGAACACTTAACAAGCTCGTGAAACAAGAGTCAAAGCGGTCGTTGTATTATAACCGGTTAGTCTTCATTGTTGAGATAAGCAGCCGAATTTAGTCTCAGATAGATAGCTCGGTGCATGAATAAACAACAAACAATTAATGAACTTTGAATTAATGCATACTTGCCCAAAATTTTGTTTTCACGAGTTCCATGAACAGACTAACTTGGACCAACTTTGCATTATTTAGGAGTTAAACGTACTATGTTGGGAAATTAGATTAATGTTATGCAGAATTGATAGTCTCTAAATTTCATTTGGAACCGAACGCGTAGCGTGAGGTTTCAAATGATTAATTCCGAGATTATCTAGATTCTACCATAACCGATTTAAACTCGAACTCCCTTCCTTCCGCGGAAGGCACTGCGTAATCTGACAGTGATATCTGATTTCCATATCTGAACTCAAACTGTACACGTACAATTTACTTTTGTACTGTTGGGTTAATGTATGCGACAGGGAACTCATTTTTGAAAGTTGAAGTTAAATATCCTATATAAGTGATTTCTTTTAACCACATTAGGTTACAATATACGACACCAATGCATGGTTTGGACTAAACACGCTAAAGCTACGAAACCAAGCATCCGAACGGCCTTAACTACTACTATTAGCTCGAGGGATGTGTAAAGTAATGGTATAGGATACTCTACTTTAAGATTACGTAAATATTTTATTTACACTGGGTATGAAACATAGTAATATTATGCATACTATTGGGTAGAGATTCTATCAAACTTTTGTGAACATTTAGAATCGACTATTTATCGTGGTAATTTTGTGCAGTTGATAAAGAAAGCATTTCTGTGAGAAGATTGAGATATCATACTAATAAAATTGTGCATGGCACAATATAAAGTAAATATCAGTTGTTAACTACAAGGTCCATTCTTTGTGCAAGTAAATGATCTGTGTACTAATTCTAGATAATCTTCTTAAATCGTTTTACTTCTAAACTTACGTCATGATACTAATTCGCCTTCAATACATAATATATAAATGATTATTTAACTAATTAATTTTATTCGATTCACATTGTTGGCATCGTCCTCCTCAATAGTAGATGCTTTTAGTTCAAACTTATCCCAGTCATTACTCAGCCTCCAACATGCGCACAGCGTTGACATGTAGCCGACAGTGGACGAGTGGTAATGGTAGAATAAAACATTTTTATAAGTGATTAATCCATGATTTGGCAGGTCCAGTTGCTTCTGGTTCAGTTAAGTTGCTTACATTCACTGTGTGGGAGAATGGCTTATTCAACGTGTCAGCTGAAGCTATCTCTCCATTGGGTATGAAGATAAACACAATCAAATACTGGTTGCGGTACACGTTTAAATATGTTTAGTGTAAAATTTGGAATAATCTAGATAATGTAATCAATGGTTGTTGTTTTTGATTTTTACAGGCAGATCAGTTGACAGAAAAACAAATTGCTGGTAAGTTGTCACTTTTCCTTTCCTCAAACACAGGCTTTGTTAAAATGTTAAAAAGGTATTTTTATATAAACTAATACCGGTTACACATAAGTTTCTTAGAGAGTTTGTCTCAATTTATTTAACAAATCTAAATAAACAAGAAGCATGTTAATATCATTAGATTTGTCCGTGTTTAAACACAAAAAAATCTATGTGTGGAAATGAATCTTTGTTTAGCCAAAGATTGAGTGCGAGTTAAAATACATACATGTAATGTAATTACATGCACCCTGGTAAAACAGGCAGTTTCTATATACCTTAACCATACCATGATAACGGCAGGTGCAAATGCCTTCCCCTTAGAAATGCATAATGTACAAAATCATCTTTGTTTGCTGTTATAAGAGTACCTGTTGTATTTTGCCATAAGTAATAACCAAGCCAGTTGATAGGAACGAAATATTTCATCTCACTTTGGTGCCGTACAGCATGTATATCAGTATTTCACTATTTGTCAGTGACTCATGGAATTGTTCTTTTGATGCAGAATTCAAAGAGGCCTTCAGCCTTTTCGACAAAGACGGCGATGGCACTATCACAACCAACGAGTTGGGAACCGTCATGAGGTCACTAGGTCAGAACCCAACAGAGGCAGAGTTGCAAGACATGATAAACGAAGTAGATGCTGATGGTGAGTATGGAAAAACGAAAATTTCTTCTAAGGACTGCCAACACCAGCTCCATACTGTTTATCTTACTTCATACATAAATGTCTTTTTCTGACTTGCTGAGCACTCTTGTACATGTATTGTTTTCAATGTACCCTGCTTACAAGCGAGTAACATTTCCTATGTAGCTCGCTGGGGAGGCCCATCTGCGGAAACCAAAGAAGTCTTATTTTTTTATATTTGTGAACAGGAATGTCATGTCAAATACATTTAGATGTCCTAATGTCGTTTGTGTTACTGTGAGATAAGTAATGTGGGCATAACAAACTAATATTGATGTTATGCTACTGTGCCTATAAACTGGATAACACCTTAGTATTGGTTGAATTTGTTAAGTGAGCAACTGTGTAAATTAACAGAATGCCTGTCGGCCTTTTAAAATCAGGAGCTGCAGATTAGCAAACACAATGTTGTACATAAAAACAGTTCTTGGGGTTACATGTATTTATTTGACCTGCATTCAAGTATTTTCTTCGTTTCTTCAGGTAATGGAACAATAGATTTCCCAGAGTTCCTGACAATGATGGCCAGAAAGATGAAGGAAACTGACTCAGAAGAAGAAATCAGAGAAGCATTCCGTGTGTTCGACAAGGACGGCAATGGTTTCATCAGTGCAGCTGAGTTGAGGCATGTCATGACAAACTTGGGCGAGAAGTTGACGGACGAGGAAGTAGATGAAATGATCAGGGAAGCAGATATTGATCTTGACGGACAAGTAAAAAATGAAGGTAAGCTACAAAATATATCTTTTGTTTCTGCCACTGAAAACAATTTAGGCTATACAGTCATAAAAGGAATTGTGACATGAGAGGCAATGGTCAAAGGACGATAATCTTGCGGCAGAAATTCTGTTCTTAAACCCATATTCTATTTGTCACTTTCTGTATGCATTGTGAAGGAATATTTTAGCTATATGTGAGATAATGGGGCCTTTGGAGGGAATAATTTTGTGGAACTGCCGTGAAAATGCTATGAAATGAAATGAGTATAAATTAGTGTTTTTGCTTCTGCTGTTATTGAATAAACATTATCCATTTCTCTTTCAGAATTTGTGAAAATGATAACAAGCAAGTAGACAGCATGACCGATTGGCCAAGTCTTCCGTTCACCCAGCTGTCTTTCCGCAAACTTCGCCTGTCAATATATGGTCTCTTCAATAAATTCCATTGTTAATTGTTGTTACCATGGACCAACAATCATTGTTTTAAGAGATTTCATCAAACAGAATGCATTTTTACATAAACATTGTTCTTCTGAATCTGTTACCCACTGAGAGAGAACCCTGTCAGTGGTGCTGGAACGAGGTGGAGGGTCGCCTGCCAGCCTCTGTGATGGCCGAGAAGAGTATCCTGGATCTAAACAAACACCTACAAAACTGTAACAGCTAAATGTTCCTTCCAAAAACTCCCTTTTCGTGCTTTCTTCCGAGTAAGACAAACATACTACACTTACGGTGTATTCAATAAAAGATTGTGCAATTAAATACACATGGTTTACCTTGTTTATAGTAAACAAAATAAATGTATGATGTTGATTCTTACATCGTTATCAAGCTGAAAGTGTTGATACTTTGAGCTTGATACCGATGTACGAATCTACATCCACACATTCCTATTACAACAAGAAGTTGTTATTCATAAAGTTGCATGCTTCGTTTTTGACAGAAAATGCTTTGTTCCGAATTTGTTTGTGTTTGTAATACCACACTCTGCAAAATTCTAACTAACTGAATGTAACTGGATTCAGTATAATGGCTATGTATATGCGAGTAGTATTCCATAATGCTTGTATAAATATCTCATTCAGTTCCGTTGAACAAAAGAGTAAATCCATTAAGGAAAGGCTTGAATAGCGTGTACACATTCCCACAGATGTCTCAAGTAATGAATTAGTACACACCTTGACCCGGGTCAAGGCTGACACGGTCATCAGGATTCGTGTTTCTTCAGATGAGAAACCAATTCTTCGGATTTAAAAAAAAATGATCAAACTTAACCAAAAGAACTGTCTACTTGGACATGAATTTAATAGCAACACACTGCAATACAAGGATCCGTATTGCCGTATATATTACGATACAGGGATCCGTATTGCCATATATATTGTGATACAAGGCTCCCCATTGCCATATATGTTGGTCTTAAAATATGTGTAAGTATTCGGATAAATGCAATTTCAAAATTAGTCTGTGTAGTTAGGAATTATTTACAGCATGTAAAGAATGCTTATGCCGTTTTGTCAGTGAATCACAAGGGGAAACATCAGTTGTAACTGAAACACATGATCTGTTTCGTCTGATAATCGAGACTGGTTATTCTCTGTCACTGACGTTTGGCTTTTTGAATTAACATCACAGTCACTGGTGATCATGTTCTCGCTAAATCAAGATACCTACAGCTATTTATTAATAAACGCACAATCACCAGAAATGTATCAGAAATGCAGAATCGCATCATGCTACCTTCCAGACAAAACATACTCAAACATACTCCGATGCTTATCTCGTTTGTATTCCAGCAATGATCGTTTTACATCGTTATTTATAATGGTCATATTCACCTAGCAACAAATTATATAGAAAATAATCCCTTTTCCAAGGCAACCGCCCACCTTGTGATGAACAATAGGAATTACGATGCGATCGGGATGAGGCAAGTGGGAAGTGGGAAAGAAGATAATTTGATTTGGAAACTCACCTCTCTCCACGTATGATTGCCCTGAACGTGGTCATGGGGCAAACGGTCGATACCACCCTACCACAGAGACCAGGAGGATTGCACTTCCATGAGTTCATACTGTCACAGGTCCAAATGTCTTTGTAGGATGGTGCTTTTTCTGTATTTTTTATATATGACATGTTGGGTATTTGACAAGTCCAGACACATCCACCGTCAATTAACGTTATGTTATATACAATGGAAGCTGTCAAAACCTGCATCTGTCCAATCCGTAAGTTGTAAACACCGGCACAAATTCTCAGTCTCATCGGTGGCTTGTCCATTTATCATCAGCTCTACAATCCAGCACACTGACTAAACAGGATAATTTTTTCAGTCCCAGTGAGTGCCGGTTTAGACAGCTTCCACTGTATTATGCTAAGAACCAGTTGTACCCGTTGAGGTCCGGTTTAGAATATTTCATTGCTTTCAGTAACTCATGCTTGTCGTCGTAAGAGGCGACTAACGGGGTCGGGCGGCCAGGCTCGCTGATCTGGTTGACACATTTCAGCGGTTCCCAATTGTGCATATCGATGCTCATGTTCTTGACCACTGGATTGCCTGGTGCACACTCGATGAGTGCGGCGTAAAACTAAACTCACTCAGTCAGTCACTCACTCACTAGGAACAGTGGTCACGCTGTGTCCATGGTCCTAATTTTGTTTTTGTTGGTAAAAGCATTGTAGATTTACGTGCTTGCGTTAACGTGCTAAACGTCTCCCACCTGCATCTTTGACATCACCTTCCTCTTCCATGAAGCTGACATAAATGTAACGTTACACTACGCTGTAGTCAGTCGCAAGAACGCACCTTATATAGTATGCACGTGCATCAGGAAGTTGTGTACCACCTTGAGCTATGTCTATGACTGAAAGCTTTAAAAAGCCACATCATGCTAAATTTTCATCACTGTTTCATCATTTAATCAACAGAATAAATACTGATCTTCATCCTCAGTGGTAGATCTTCAAAATATCCATGTATTTGTTTTGGAGATCCTTCTCGAGATCCCATAAATATGTTTCACCAATACAGGATGACTTTAGCTGACCGTTTTCAAAGGTACACCATCAACTCGATTAACGAACACCAGTTTTCATTTGAGTCTGACAATAATTGATCAATTTTCATAACTTTCAAGGCTGATTACATGCCTTCTTTCATCAAAGAAAGAAACGTGACATGAGAAGAAAAAAATACTTTTAAGAAAATATTTGACACAAACTAATTCATCCTGAATCCCAACATTAGGGACAATGGTTGCCGACGACAAAACGATTGAAGAAAAACGTTGAACAATAACGATACACTACACTGTAGTCAGTCGCAAAAACGCACCTTACATAGTATGCACGTGCATCGTAAAGTTGTGTATCGCCTTGAGCTATGCATATGACTGAAAGCTTTATAAAGCCACATCAATGGTTTTCCGCATGTATGACTGTAAGCCGTTATAGACGACAGGAGAATGAAAAGTATGACAGAAGCTCAACGACACAATGCCATCGACCGTATACATGGACGGGCATCGCAGCATGAGATCGCAGAGCACATCAGCGTGTCCACATAGACCATCTCAGACCTATGGAGCCGATACAACAATGCTGTGTGTGTTAATGACAGACCCAGGCCATGTCGACCTAGAGTTACCACTCTCGCCCAGGATCGCTACATCTGGTTGTGACGTTTTCGTTCACAACTACGTCAGCACTATCCACAACAATTCAAATCCCTAGACTGCACCGAATCTCCGACCAGACAGTTCGCAAATGACAACGTGAAGTCAGAAGACCAGATCAACGTCACCTCGTTCCCGTTATCAACGTCAATGGTTGATCTTTGGAGCATGACAATGCTCGACCTTGATATCTCCAGGGTTTACATTCCGATCTGGTTTACGTCTCCACTATACCCTGGACACAACTACAGGTCGGCCCGATAATATTATTACCTCCCTTTGCTGGTTCTACATTCTCACAGTAGCCCCTCAGCTACGCCGCCGTTACAGCCGAACTTGCCAGTCTCCACAAAGATAGTACTAAGAGCTGCGAAGGGGGAAATCATACAGACAAGTTGATAGGTTTGAAACTTTCACAAAAAATATCTGCAAGAACTTATTCTACCTCTTTCAGAGAACCTCTGCATTGTTTGTGTAGCAAAGTTTAATCGGTTAGATAATTTAAAAACCGAAACCGAGTTGTGATTGGTACGCGTCGACTTCCCAGCGTCGACACCTGATTGTATGAAAAGCCAATTAATAAAAAATAAATTCATCGGGCTGTAGATGTAGATGCATCCAGGGTACAGCTGAGACTTATCGGATCGTATACTCTGGAGATATCGAGGATGGTTACTGGTGTTTGACAGGGCTTCCTCCAGCAAAGCAATGTTCAGGTGTAACTTTGTCCTTCTCTGTCACACGATTTGTCCTACATTAAATACAACTGTTTAAAGAGGATTTAAACCCCACAACCTCAGACTACGACATTTACTTTCATAGTATTGTAATCATAAGGCCCGTTGAATCTTTAATCTTTAACATGAGACCATGAAAAGGAAATCACGCATTTCATGCTAAATTTCCAGCACTGTTACGTGTCATTTGGTCAAAAGAAATGTTAATGATCTTCATCCTCAGAGATACATCTTCAAAGTATCGACGCGTTCCTTAGGGAGATCATCCTTATCAGGAGATCCTATAAATATGTTCACGAATAAAGGGTGACTTTACGTGAACATGTTCAAAAGTGCACCATCGACTCGATTACCCACCACCTGCTTAAATTTTCGGAGTCGGACAATAATTGATAAATTTTAATAACGTTCACAGCTGATTAGAATCATCAACTCTTCGTTTCCCTTCTATTTCTTGGTGCTGTAGGAGCCACCGTTCCATGTGACTGGACAGATTGATCGGCGTTAGGCGACGTCAAGGACGACAGCTTCAGCGTTGTGAGAGAGACGTGTACAGACCGATCACCCAGCTCTTTGTGAAATGACAGTTCGTTACGACAACAAAGCCCTGTCTTTTTACAAGCCATGTCTACGTCCTTTTTCACTGGCTGAAAAAAGAGGATATTCTGTGTTCAATGTAATGGTTTCGTGATGGCGTTCCAATAGCGCGACAATTGTCATGCGATGCGAATATTGGATTTGTTTTTCTTTGCCAGCATATGTTTCAACTGTGGCAGGATGCTGGGTGTCCACTGGGTGGTCATGTGAAGTATTACATTTTGTCATAGTTTTCGTTTTAAGCCGGTGTTTCGTGCACCTGCTCATCTCATTGTAAACCCGCATCTGATTGCAGATTGTAATCCAATCCCTTACCAAAAGGGGTTAACCCCACCTCCACCGACAACCACCATCCCCACCTGCACACCACATCACACCACACACCCACCACACCGACCCCACCCACCCAGAGAAAGAGTTGAAAGGTTTCCCTACAATCCCACGAACATGACGATATTTCAGGTTATTTTCAGAAAACGCTGAGACAAAACGTAAAACAATAATCTTTAGAGGACTGGTCAGATATATGAATTATCTTATTTCTGTACGTCAAATACAATGGCGGTCGATGTGACATGTGCTGTCCGACATTTGGGTTAGATATGCAACACGTGTAGGCTATTAATCTTCATCAAAATATCGTTCGTGTGTTCAGTCCCTGATTTGTATAATATGCATTTTGTATTGAAACATTGATCTACCTCAACATTGTAATAAAAAATGTTCACGCACACAATGTCCATGACTTGTAAGTCACAATCAAAGCACTTCTCAAAATGTTGACATTCTTGTGATGGTTGGTTTTTTTCGTTTATTATTTTTCAAAGAAAAAACAAACAAAATCCATGTGTGTACTTTCTTTATTACTTCGGTTTACGTCATGAAGTCAATCCCTGGTGAATTACAAAGGACGGTCAACAGCTCTTGTCAGTACCCTGCTATTTGAGACGTAGTACTCAACAAAGAGAACTGGCTGTCTAGTTTTGTAGTGTTTAATGTCCGTTATAAATTGTAATATTCAAAGATTGATCCCTAAATAAAACCTGATGACTAATATTCATTCTCTACACATTAATAAAGCAGAGACGTTGCCTCACGAGAAATGTACTCATGTTTTCCAATACATTTTAGGGCAACTCCGTGCGGTAGATGGGGAAATGTTTAAAGTGAGTGAAAAATGGGGGCAAAGACAGGTATTTTGGCTATAACATCGGAAAATAGCAGGAATGCGCCAATTATGGACACATCTTTATGTGTGGAAGTGTTATCTCCCATAAGTTGGAGAAAAACTATCTGGTACTTTAAGCACAGTTGACATATTTGGCACTGTTTACAAACACACTGTTGACAACGAAGACAATAATTATGCATTCATTAATGCATGTGAGTTGATAAGGTTATCAAGTTTGAAATAGTTTCTTTCTGAAAGAGTTTTGACTTAATTGTCACATGTAAAACTTGCTATATATATTTGAACAATCACGAGTGTGTTCTAAAACTATTGATTTTGTTTTCAATGTTATGGCAGAAATACGTATAGATTGAAATGATAGAAATGGCAAGATGAATTGTGTTACAAATGTGAGAAATTTGCTTGAAACATGTGGATTTGGGTATGATTTAAAACTTATTTATATTAACTACCCAATATATTTATTAAATGTGTAACACAAAGGTTAAAAAGATATGTGCTCGCAACTCTGAACTGCCTTGCTAGCTCTATTACCCTAAACCTCGATTACGCTGTACATTCCGTGAATTACATAAAGCGAAAGAAATCCTCTTTATTTCAATGCATAGTTCTTACAACGTTATTCAAAAGCATGTATATGAATGCTTTCTATTTCTAAATTATTTTTATTTATTTATTATATTTATCTATTTGCTTGCATGTTTGTTTGATTGTGGGAGGGTGTTTTGTACAACATGATCAACTGAATGTTGCAACACCTATACAGATTAATTTTCTTTTACTTCGACCTGTAGTGAAGTAATACAAGAAATGTTTACTTGCGTATCCCGGGAATGCTTTTTAATTTTCAATTCAAGGTGATTAACAGACGAAGAAATACATGTATATATCCAAATTTAAAACAATTATCTCCAATATCACGGACCAATTTAAATCGACATTACCCAAACTTTATGCGATGAATAAATACATATCGGAAACTGCTTTTATGATATTAGATACATAACAAATACTGTCACTTTTATAAATATCCCTGTCCCTGTCACATTCGCTATCTATATATAGCCTTGAATGTCATTGGACGCCGTGTTCAGTAATATAAGGAGGCGGAACTTTGAAAGATGTAAACCGGGAAGGACAGTTGTGTCCTACGTTGACGACTACAGTCCAAGATGGTAAGTGCATGTTTTGTTGCCATCGGGATAAATGTACATAGGAAATATGTTCTGTAACTATCGGAGTATAAGTCAGTGTGAATATTTTTGCTTCCACTTCCTTTGAATAGCTTGGCAGCTGATACAATTACTGAATAGAAAGTTTAGAAACTTTTGTCACACCTACGGCGTTCACTGTATGAACTTTTTTTCTATGACATTGTAAGACATTATCATCCTTGTATGACTCTTTATCATTATCATCCTTGTATGACTCTTTATCATTATCATCCTTGTATGACTCTTTATCATTATCATCCTTGTATGACTCTTTGTCAAAGTAGTAATAGAACATTGTCATTCAGGACTTTTCCGATCAAGTTGATGGCTGTTCAAATGTTGATATTCTGATCAATGAGTTGTGTACATACATGTTCACAATACGTGTGATTTCAGATCACTGATTTCCTCTGTTTTATTGCTATTGTCATGTTATGCACGTTTATGTAGGATAATTGCTTACTCTTGTTTGACGCATTTTTTGTGAACATTTAACAAGTTCATGAAACAAAGTGGCCGTTGTATTATCACCGGTTAGTCATCCTTGTTGAGATTAGTTGCCGAATTTAGTGTCAGACTGATAACTCAGTGCATGAATAAACACCAAACGATTAATGAATTCTGAATAATTGCCTACTTGTTATAAAGTTTGGTTTCACGAGTCTCACGAACAGACTAAATTGTACCAATTTTGCACTATTTTGTATTGATGCGCTATCAGTTTGAGAACTTCGGCACACCCAGTAGAACAATCGAGGCCTAAGAAAGCTCCCTATGCTTCCTTGTCCTCGAAAGAGTTTCAGCTTGATATATAATTTCCATGTTTAAATTCAAACTGTACACGTGCAATTTACTTTTGGTAATATACTGACCCCATATAAGTTCCCCTGTTTCTTCAGGTCGAGTACAAGTTTCACGTTTTCCAAACAGGTTTTCTGTCATCCATGACTTGTTTCCATGAATACTTTGCTGGGTCAGTGTGTGCTACAAGGGAGACATTTTCTAAAGTTGTTGTGATAGTTATCGTGTACAACTGATGTCTCTTACCCATATCAGGTTACAATTTACGACCCCAAAACATGGTTGGCCTAAACGTGCTAAAGCTACGAAACCAAGTAACCCTGACTACTACTTTCAACCTCGAGTTATGTGAAAAGTAATGGTATAGGACTCTGTTCTTTAAGATTACGTAATGATTTTAATTGAACTGGGCATGAAACATTGTATTGTTATGCATACTAGAGATTCTATCAAACCTTTATGAACATTTAGAATCGACTTTTATTTAAGGTAATTTTGCGTAAGTGATAAAGAAAGCATACATTTCTGTAAAAAGTTTGAGATCTCATACTAATGAAATTGTGCATGGCACAAAATAAAGTAAAGATCATTTGCAAACTACAAGGTCCATTTCTTGTGCAAGTAAATGATCTGTGTACTAATTCTAGATAATAGCACTTGTTAATTTGTTTCGCTTCTAAACTTACTTATGATGCTGAGTCGCCTACAATAAATAGTATTTAACTGATTATTTAACTTTTTTAAAAGAGGTGTACTTAGCTAAAGGATATTTAGGTATGTCCACACTTTGAAAAAACAGACTGATTTAACAGTAACAGTAACAGTAACAGCTTGTCCATAATCAAACACTTAAGCACATATCGGCGAGATGGAGATATAAACGAGATTGTAAGCAAGGTATTCTTCACTGTGCAGTGAGCCGTAGCCGGTATGTCACTGCGTTTGATTCAGCGGTGCATGACAGCTGTTCTGTCAAGTTGAAGTGAATAAGGGCAATTCACATTGTTGTTGATGTTCAGAGCGTCATGTTCCAATGTCCTCCTCAATAGTAGATGCCTTTATTTATGTCAAACATGTCCCAGTTATTGCTCGGCCTCCAACATGCGTACAGCGTTGAACTGTAGCCGACAGTTTATTCTGGACGGGTGGGAAAATGGTAGAATTAAATAATTTTATAAGTAATTAATCCATGATTTGGCAGGTCTAGTTCCCAGACTACTGGTTCAGTCAAGTTTTGTTATACGTCTAGATTTTGCTTCCATTCATTGTGTGGGAGAATGGCTTATTGAAACGTGTCGGCTGAGTCTATCTCTCCATAGGGTATGAAGATAAACATGATCAAATACTGGTTAAAATACGTGTATATGTTTAGTGTAAATTTTGGAATAATCTATAAAATGTGTGTAATCAATGGTTTAATTTTGTTACAGGCAGATCAGCTGACAGAAGAACAAATTGCTGGTAAGTTGTCACTTTTCCTGTCCTCGATCAATGTCCTCAAAAGAGTTTGTAAGTTTCATTTTCTCAACTTTGTAGCAAATACAACTGAACAAGAAGCATGTCAACATCATTAGATTTAAATACAAATTTCCATTTGTGGAAATGAATCTTTACCTAGCCAAACATAGTGTACCAGTTATAATGCATAAATGCAATGTAATTACATGCACACTGGTAAAATAGGCAGATTCTATATATCTGACTCATACCATGATAATGGCAGGTGCAAATGCCTTGCCCTTAGAAACGTGTAATGCACAAAATCATCTTTGTTTGCTGTTACAAGAGTCCCTGTTGTATTTAAGTCATAACGAAGAACGAAATGTTTCACCTGGCTTTGGTGTCATACAGCATGTATATCAGTAATTCACTATTTGTCAGTGACTCGTGGAATTGTTTTTTTGATACAGAATTCAAAGAGGCCTTCAGCCTTTTCGACAAAGACGGCGATGGCACTATCACAACCAAAGAGTTGGGAACCGTCATGAGGTCACTAGGTCAGAACCCTACAGAAGCAGAGTTGCAAGACATGATCAACGAAGTAGATGCTGATGGTTAGTATGGAAAAACGAAGATTTCTTCCAAGGACTGCCAACACCAACTCCATACAACATATCTTACTTCATACATATTTTTTTTCCTAATTGGCTCTGCACCCCTCTTCATATGTTGTTTTGAATGTACCCTGAGAGAGAGAGAGAGAGAGAGAGAGAGAGAGAGAGAGAGAGAGAGAGACGTACACACACACTGAAAAAGGTGAAGTGGGCATTAGCTTGTTAGTTTTTATTTCATTCTTACTTGGAATGTTAATGGTCATATGTATTTTGTGATACAGGAGGTGAAAAAGACACTGTATCATGTATCCCAATACAGTAGTGTTAGACTATCAGGACTGACTCCTTAAAATACCATTCAGTACAATATTTGTTTCTGCCACTAGTCTTTATCTTCAATAAGATCAGCTTGGTGTGAAATGTAAATTAAAACCAAAAACGTCCTATTGTTTCATATTTGTCAATAGGAATGTCCTGTCAAATAGATGCAAGTGTGGCAATGTCGCTTGTGTTACTGTCAGATATTGACAAACTGATATTGATTTTAAGCTACGGTGCCTGTAAATCGGATAACATCTTTGTTTTGGTTTAATTTGGAGTTTTGGGCAACTGTATAAGTTACCAGAATGCTCGTCGGCCTTTTAAAATAAGGAGATACAGATTGGCAAACAAAATGTTGTACATAAAACAGTTCTTGGGTTTACAAATATATATTATTTGACCTTCATTATAGTATTTTCATCTTTTGCAGGTAATGGAACAATTGATTTCCCAGAGTTCCTGACAATGATGGCCAGAAAGATGAAGGATACTGACACAGAGGAGGAAATTAAAGAAGCATTCCGAGTGTTCGACAAGGATGGCAACGGTTTCATCAGTGCAGCTGAGTTGAGGCATGTCATGACAAACTTGGGCGAGAAGTTGACGGACGAGGAAGTAGATGAAATGATCAGGGAAGCAGATATTGATGGTGATGGACAAGTAAATTATGAAGGTAAGCTATAAAACACATCTTTTGTTTTTGCCTCTGAAAATGATTTAGGCTATACAGTCGTAAAAGGAACTGTGAAATGGGCAGTGATGGTCAAAGGGTGATATTCTTGTGGCAGAAAATCTGTCCTTACACCCATATCCTACTTGTCACTTTCTGTATGCATTGTGAAAGAATATGTTAGGTAAATGTGAGATAATTGGTGCCTTCGGAGGGAATAAGTTTGTGGAACTGCCCTGAAAATGTTATGAAAAGAAATGAGTACAAATTAGTGTTTGATTTCAGCAAATTGTGTTTAGTTGAATGGTTTTAGGGCTATAATGAACAATATTCTGCTGTTATTGAATAAATATTATCCATTTCTTTTTCAGAATTTGTGAAAATGATGATGAGCAAGTAGATAGCATGATTGATTTGGCAAGTCTTCCGTTCATCCAGTTGTCTGTCTGTCATCCTCGTCTGTCAACATTTTCTTTCTTCAATACATTCCATTGTTGTTTGTTGTGAAAATGGACCAACAATCATTGTTTTAGGAGATTTCATCATAAAGAATGCAAATTTTTACATAAACATTGTTCTTTTGAATCTGTTACCCAATGAGAGAGAACCGTGTCAGTGGTGCTGGAACGAGGTGGAGGATCGCCTCTGTGATGGAGGAAATGAGTATCCTGGATCTGAACAAACACCTACAAAACTGTAAAAGCTACAAAATTCCAACTAATTGACGGCATTATTAATATAATAAATTATTGCTTCTGCTGAAATATATCAATGTTTCCTTTACTGAAATGGTCTACATCATACATAGTAAGTGGATGTTTTAAAGCATGAACATGCATGTAATTGAATTCAGTATAATGAATATTTATATGCCAATGGTATTCCATGACGCTTGTACAAATATCTCATCGTGGTCCGTTGAACAAAAGAGTAAATCCATTAAGGAAACACTTGCATAACGTGTACATATTCCCACAGTTGTCTCAAGCAATGAATTAGTACACCCCTTGACCGGGGTCAAGGCTGACACGGTCATCAGGATTCGTGTTTCTTCAGATGATTGATACAGATTTCAAAAATTGTTTTCAAACTTAACCACAAGAGCTGTATACTGGAACATCAATTTAATACCAACACATCGCGATGCAGGGATTCGCATTATCATTATATATTACGATACAGGGCTCCGTATTGCCATATCTTTTGCGATACACTGAATCGTATGGCCACATGTATTTTCTTTAAAATATTTGTAAATATGCCATTTCAAAATTAGACCGTGTAGTTAGGGATTATTTCTTTCTTTTTAAGACAATTTACAATGTGTAAATAATGCTGATATCGTTGTGACTGAAACGAATCTGTTTCGTCTGATAAGCGAGACTGGTTAATCTCTGTCATTGACGTTTAGCTTTTTGATTTAACATCACAGTCACTGGTGATCATTTTCTTGCTATGCTCACGTTATCTACAGTTATCTATCAATAAAAGCATAATCACCAGAAATGTATTAGCTGGATCGCAAAATGTCATAATTTTACCTTAGAACCAAAACATAATACGATGCTTCTGGCGTTTGTACTCCAGAAATGATAGTGTTGCATCGTTACCTATAATGGTCATATTCACCGAGCAACAAATTGTATATAAAATAGTCACGTTTCTAAGGCAACCACCTGCCTTGTGATGAACAATAGGAATTACGATGCGATCGGGATGAGGCAAGTGGCAAGTGGGAAAGATGATAATTTGTTTTAGAAACTGCTCTCCACGTATGATTGCTCTGAACGTGGTCGTGAAGCATACGGTCGATACCGCCTCACTACAGAGACAAGGAGGATTCCATGAGTTCATACTGCCACAGGTCCCATTCATTCCAGGCACTAATTAATGTTTTTGTCAATTTTTAATTGTGTTGACATTGCTGCCCAGGATGAGGTATTTAAAAATGAATTTCTACGAGTCATGAGAAATGTTCAGATTTCTTTGTAGAATAATGCTTTTTCTCCATTTTAACCATGGAATGTTGGGTATTTTACAAGTCCACAAACGTCCACCGTCAATTAACGTTATCTTATATATTATGCTAAGAACAGTTGTATCCGTGAAGGTCAGGCTTAGGATATTGGCTTTCAGTAACTCATGCTTGTTATAGGACACAAGTAACGGGATCAGGTGGTCAGGCTGGCTGACCTGGTTGACAAATTTCATCGGTTCCTAATTGTGCACATCGATGCTCATGTTCTTGACCACCGGATTGCCTGGTCCACACTCGATGAGTGCGGCGTAAATCTTAACTCAGTCAGTCACTTACTTACTCACTAGGAACAGTGGTCATGCTCTGCCCATGGTCTTAATTCTGTTTTTGTTGGGAAAAGCATTGTAGATTTACGTGCTTGCGTCAACGTGCTGGACGTCTCCCACCTGCATCTTTGACATCACCTTCCTCTTCCATGAAGCTGACATACCGGAACATCACTAACACGCTGTTTAAAGAGGAATTTAAACCCACAACCTCGGCCCACGACATTTACTTAAGTAGTATTTTAAATTACAGCTCGTTGAATCATTAACCTAGAACATTAAACCACGATAAGGTTACTATTCAGTCATTCTAAATTTTCATCACTGTTATATATCATTTGATCAACAGAATAAATACTGATCTTCATCCTCAGAGATAGATCTTCAAAATATCCATATGTTGCTTTAGGAGATCACCCTTCTCAAGAGATCCAATAAATACTTTTCATTAATAAAGGATGACTTTATCTGAGCGTTTTCAAAAGTACACCTACTTTAAACTGAGTCTGGCAATATTGGATCAATTTTGCTAACTTTCACAACTGAATAAATACCCTTCAAAAAAGAAACTTGACATGAGAAAAAGTTTTTAAGAAAATATATTTGACACAAACTAATTCATGCTGAATCCCAACATTAGGCACAGTGGTTGCCAAAAACGATTTCAGAAATGTTGAACAAAAATATAACGTTACACTACACTGTAGACAATCGCTAAAACGCACCTTACATGAAATGCCCGTGCATCAGGAAATTGCGTAGCACCTTGAGCTATGTTTCTGACTGAAAGCTTTAACAAGCCACATTAATGGTTTTCCACGTGCATGGCTTTAAGCCATTATAGGCGACAAGAGAATGAAAAGTATGACAGAAGCTCAACGACACAAAACCAACGACCGCTTACATGGACGGGCATCGCAGCATGAGGTGGCCAGGTACATCGGCGTGTCCACATAGACCTTCTCAAACCTATGGGCCCGATACAACAATACTGGGTGTGTTAATGACAGACCCAGGCCAGGTCGACCTAGAGTTACCACCGTCGCCCAGGATCGCTACTGCCGGGAGTGACATTTTCGTTCAACACTACGTCAGCACCATCCACAACAATTCAAATCCCTAGACTGCACCGAATCTCCGACCAGACAGTTCGCAAATGGCAACGTGAAGTCAGACCTTTTGTCAGAAGACCAGTTCAACGTCACGTCGTTCCCGTTATCAACGTCACTGGTTGATCTTTGGAGCATGACAATGCCCGACCTTACGTTGCAGGTCATCCTTGATATCTCCAGGGCTTACGTTCCGATAAGTCTCCACTGTACCCTGGATACATCTGCGGGTCGGCCCGATAATGTTATTACCTCCCTTTGCTGGTTCTGCACTCTCACATTAGCCAGTCATCTAAGGCGTCGTTACCACCGAGCTTGCCAGTGTCAGCAAAGATAGCAGTAACAGCTGCGAAGCTTTGCTCGCAGTGCAACTCAGATTTGGGGGAAATCATACAGACAAATAATCATTGATAGGTTCGAAAAAATCATTGATAGGTTTAAAAAATATATATATGCAAGAACTCATTCTTCCTCTTTGAGAGAACCTCTGCATGGTGCAGTAAAAATTACTCTGTCATGTAACTTACATCATTGGTACGTTCACCCTCCCAGCGTAGATCCCTGATTGGATGAAAAGCCAGCCAAGAGAGCTAATAAATTTATCGGGCTGAGCCGTAGATGCATCCAGGGTATAATGGAGACTTATCGGAACGATATCGAGGATGGCTGCAAGTGTTTGACAGGGCTTCCTCCCGCAAAGCAATGTTCAGGTGTTTTATTGGCCTTCTCGGTCACACGATTTGTCGCCCATTAAATAACTATGGGATACTGTATCTGAGCAGTCAGCCACCACAGACACTACAAGAACATTGCACAGCACTTCAGAAAGGGAATCAAAACATTCCTCGAGACAGCATTCGGCATCTCCCTTTTTCTGTGGGTCACCGCTACCGCGCTGTTATCGATGCTCATGGTGGTCAGAGCAGACACTGACATTCCACTCTAACCAAGTGGCTTTAATAGCCCTCTGTGGTTTATATAAATAATCTAGATAATCACGATATGGAAATTTCTAAAGCGACAGTTTTACTGTAATTGAGCAATGATGTCACGTCCGAATCAGTTATACACACTCAGTAAGTAAACTCCAAAACAACAGGCCAAGTTTCTTTTTTCCTTTCATTGTCACCTCTTCCTTTCTCATCCTTTTCTTGGTACTGTAGGAGTCTCCGTTTCATATCACTGAACAGATCGATTCTCACCAGGCGACGTCATGGACGACAGTTTCAGCGTTCTGAGAGAGACGTGTAC
This sequence comes from Haliotis asinina, assembly GCF_037392515.1. NCBI lineage: Eukaryota > Metazoa > Mollusca > Gastropoda > Lepetellida > Haliotidae > Haliotis > Haliotis asinina. The sequence goes on from NC_090287.1 coordinate 54,596,185, forward strand.
AGATCGATCACTCCGCTCTTTATGAAATGACAGTTTGTTGCGATAACAAAGCCTGTATCATTACAAGCCAGTTTTGCAGCGTTTTGTGCTGCTTGCCTCAAAAGAATATTCTATGTTCAATGTAATACCTTCATGCTGTCGTTACAATGGCGAGATTGTTGTCACGAGATGCAAATATTGGACTTACTTTTCTTCTCCGAAGCATATATGTTCCCTGTTGTAGGATACTGGGTGTTCATCCGAGCTAGTACAATCTGACATAGTTTTCATTTCGTGCACCTGTTTCGAAAAGAGTGAAATCTCATAAAAGTAAGGGTCCATGTTTAGTCTTCTATTTAAAAAACGTGGCAATACAAAAACATCCCCAAAACAAAACTGAGTTGTGTTTCCTTTGCTGTTGAGTACATTTAGAAAACCATTCCTTTAATCAATGTTATTTCAGTGTACTTGTTTAATGTTTAGTACTGTTGTCTTCTGCCATTTGCAAGTAGATACGAAAACTGAAGTGAATAGAACTCCAACACTTTCTCCCAAAATTCCTTGCAGCAGTATCCTACCCTGTGGAAGAAAACTCAGAGGAGCAACTGAGCGAGTGTGTTTAGTTTTACGCCGCTTTTGGCAATCTTCCATCAATATCATGGCGGGGGCACCAGAAAAAGGGCTTAACACATTGTACCACGGATCTTCGTCGTGACGAGCGAACGCTTTAACCACTAGGCTACACCACCGCCCAAACTCAGAGGAATGTTGTTGTAGACGGATAATGAGATGGTGAAGTTGACCAGTCTGCGTTACCAACGGCAAAGGCAATAAAAAACACGAAACTTGGTTTCAAATACATCCCCAAAAGATCACGACAAAGTGAGGAAGAAACCCTTTGCAACCAGACATCAAGTTGAGTAATCTGGGCTTATAGCTCATGTGGCTAAGTTTATGTGTCGAAATCTTCGTCAAACATGTAAGTATATTTCAGCCATTGCTTTATAGTTATGTGTTACGTAGAGGACAGAACTAATCGGTACAAAAAGGAACGTTTTATTTTACGCTAGATACACTATTAAGGATACGTCTCTGTGCTATTCCAAATTGTATTGTCATTCGTCATCTTGAGAAGTCCAAAATCCTCTTTATTTCCCAGTCATCATCTTCACAAACTCTGAAAGAGAAGGTGATTCAGTCAGTGAGGGAGTTATGCTGAAAACACTTAGTCAACCAAGTCTCAAGTCTGAAGAAATGTTGTGTTATGTCCAAACATTCTTCACATGAATGGTGTCCCGAAAAGAGTCTGAAGACATGATATGTCTTTCCTTTAGACATAAGATGGCATCTCAGTTTAAAATGCGAAAACCGAAAGTACCACTCAGTGTCTATCAAAGAGACAGCAGACCTAGGCACGCTGGGGCAAACAGTGCTGTAAGACTGAAAACATTAAGTGCTTGTTGAAGAGAAAGTAACGCTTACCGTGAAGAGCAATGCATTATGTGTTTTTAAAAATGGTAAATACTAACGTACAAAACATGACTAATATTCAACCGCACTAATAATTAATATTTAATTAGTAATATATTCGTCTTTTTCGATCTTATATTAATTAATAACTATTTGTAGAAATATTTTAGTTATTGTAGTTTAAGAGACGACGTGATTGATTGATTGATTGATTGATTGATCGAGTGAGTGAGTGAGTGAGTGAGTTTGGATTTACGCCGCCTTTAACAATATTCCAGCAATAGAGAATCAACGCGAGTCTTCGGCGTGACGAGCGAACATAACCATTCGGCTAACCCAAAGCCAAGAGACGATATGAGTTCAAAACATGACAAAGCAAGGAATGCAACTGGTTGTAACGTCTTTGGACATATGTGAGACACCGTGTCACAGGGTATCATCTAAACTCCATTAGCCATGACTGTCACACCAGCCACACGCCTCCGTAACTGACGACTCACCGTCATAATTGACCTGCCCATCACCGTCCCCATCCGCTTCCCTCATCATCTCCTCCACCTCCTCGTCTGTCAGCTTCTCTCCCAGGTTCGTCATGACGTGCCTCAACTCCTTAGCACTGATGAACCCATCTCCGTCCTTGTCAAACACCAGGAATGCTTCTCTCAACTCGTCCGTACTGTCGGCACCTTGTAGCTTCTTCGACATCATCGTCAAGAATTCAGGGAAGTCGATGATACCGTTACCTGAAAATGAATGTAACTGAAAAAACTACTTTCAAATATATATAATATATATAATTCTACCACTAATCAGTTCGCTCTTTCAGATTTAGTGAGTTTCAGTCTTGTTTTCACAGAAAATATTTGAGACAAGTGGAATTAGTACCAAGTGGATTCTGCAAAATATTCTAAAAGGTTCTTTTGAAATTTCGGAAAGCTTTATTTAAATGAAAACATTTGATTTTTTCACCTTTTTTCAGCTTCAGTGACCAAAACTGATGGCCAATTCCCTTTTGTCACTGATGAGGTTATTATTTTTGTCACGAGACTTTGACTATGACGAGTGCCACCTGTTACACAGGATATGCTTATAATATAGCAAAGACCATTTGCAATTACAATTTTATAATGATTCATTAGGACATACGTATAATAATATCGGAGATTTAAAGTTGACTTTGCTTTCCAGAACTTGACATGCCACATTACTCACCATCAGCATCTACTTCGTTGATCATGTCTTGCAACTCTGCCTCTGTTGGGTTCTGACCTAGTGACCTCATGACGGTTCCCAACTCTTTGGTTGTGATGGTGCCATCACCGTCTTTGTCGAAAAGGTTGAATGCCTCTTTAAACTCTGAAAAGTAAGGTATGAAGTACTAGGTATGAATTTATGTCTACGTATGTATGTACGTATGTATGCATGTATTTATGGATGGATGGATGCACGTATGCGTGTGTCTGGGTTTGTGCCCCTGAGTGTGTCTTTGCAAGTGAATGTCTGCGTCTGTGTAACCCAGTGTGTATTTGTATCTGTCTTTGTGTGCCTGTGAGTGAATGCATTCGTGCATGTGTCTGAATATGTGCAATTGTCATTTTAGAAGCCCTAGAGCAGTAAAAAAGATATACGAGACTTACGTATGGCATGTCACTTTAAATACATCTATAAATAAATATGCAAAACAAAGATGAATGTAAATTCCATTAGTATTCCTGTTTTATGTGTAAATAAATGATGGATCCGGCATCAACCAAATTAGATAAATACACCAGATATACATTAACGAAATAATTTATAGCAATAATCTGTATGAAAAATCAAACTTAACTCTCCAGTACATTTAAACACTGTCTCCATGGCTAACATGTCACAACGTTGTTATTACATAGGCATCAGTACTCTCCATAACCGTGTTTATCTATCCCATATTCAGTCTGAGTAAAACGCTATTTGCGCAGATGCGCGTCAACTATATTTAAGTTAAAAAAGACAAAGAGTTCAAACAGTCTGCACAACCTTTCAATTGCTGTAGGGAAAGATTAAAGAGAAGATAACTGACATAATACCATTGCGAAAACAACGTCAAGAGACTTATTGCCAACACTATTTATCTCTTTAAAAAGGTTTACATGAATAACAGTATTTGAAGAATATCTTGTTATTTTACACTGTGAAACAGCTACCTGGACATACCCTGGTACAAGCAGCTGGTACAGCTGGTATTCCAAGCTTTCATCTCTATGAGGAAACTCATGTTGTGGTATTGTGACCTAGATAGTCCATTAGGATGGATCAAGACTCGGTACTATGTTCGAAATGAAATCCAGACGTGATTGAAATTAATATCTGTGCGTATTTAGTTGCTTGTCCCTGAACCAGTTTCATAAATAACTCCAATGTCACGTGGGGACGTTGGGTAGAGACGTACCGCCATGTACGTATGTCCCACTGCGTAAATGGATAAACATGGGAATATAAATCATCATTGAGTGGAAGGCGGGAGAGAAAAGGTGGGGATTGGAGGGTGGGGGTGGAGGATTTTGGTCAACACTGTGTTGCGTCTGGGACCTGCATCACATAAACTGTCACAACAAAGGTGAAATACTGTTCATTCACTCACAAACTCACATCAAAAAAGAACATCCACTCATTCACTCAATTGCTAATTCAGTCGCTCACTTAGTCGCTCGCTCACTCACTCTTCCAACCAACTACCAACCAATCCATTTAACCTCCCAAACACTCACTCACTCACTCACTCACTCACTCACTCACAAAATACATGCACATTTCAATGACAAAAAAACCAAACGTATTATGCCGCATTGACTCTACAATCATTCCACAATCATTGACGTGAGCACAGTTGTCATATCCCAGGGATATATAATTAACAAAGAAAGTAATAAATCGATAGTACAAAGAACAGGTTCGCGAACTCCACATCGCTACTGCTGCCTACAGCATTGTGTCTACTTTATGGCGTATTGCAGTGATATGTTCTTGCCATATCACATGTCCAATAAATGTATAATCCCAAGTGTGCTACATTCCTAGCATGTAAACATCATTGTGTACAGGTCAAACCTGACTTATCACGTTCCCTACCTTTTGAACACAGGTGTAACCGATAGGCAGACTTATGAACTACTCAGTCTGTAAAGTCATGAAATACTAGTCATAGTATGGACAATCAGCCACTTCAATGATCATTTGCATTACATGACAACTGTCAGCTGTCTTTACCTCTGAACTGGTTTGTCATTATTACGTAACCTGTCCCCTTTCCTCACCAAACTATATCTACTATCCCATCTTGTCTTACTGTCTACCGACCTCTATAACTGACTGCTGTCGGGTACCCACTACGAGGTCGTGTATACCCACTTCCAGCTCATGTACACTTATCATCACACCAACCACGCCCGTATCATATTACATATATCTACCATCACATCCTATACACCCACCATCATATCCTGTCATATCATACCATCACATATTTACCCACAATCTAATCCTTCATAATTACCATCACATCCAAAATACCTACAATCACATCCTACATACTTACATGACATCCTATATACCCACTATCACATCCTGTTTACCCACCATCACGTCCTATATACCTACTATCACATCCAATTTTCCCCCATTACACCCTACATGCTTACCACCACATGTTACATACCCAGTTTCATACCCTACATATCCACCGTCACATCTTCTATACCGCCATCACATCCTGTATACCCACCATCACATATTTACCCACCATCACATCCTCCATGATTACATCACATCCAATGTACCTACAATCACATCCTATATACCTACATGGCATCCTATATACCCACTATCACACCCTACATCCCTCCCATCTCATGCCACATGCCCAGTGTCACACCCTACATACCCACCTTCACATGCTATATACCCAACGCCAGATCCTGTATACTCACAATCACATCCTATATACCCATCATCACTTCCTATATATGCACTATCATATCGAATATACCTACCATCAGATACAAAATATCCACTATCATATACTTATTCTGGGGTTGTATATACCTCCGACCTTTTCATATACCTACTTCTAGTTTCTTATACCTACCGTCACATCCTATGCACCTCCTGTCACAACAGTTTCAATCCCCCACTACCAGCCTTCTCGTGCCTTCTAAGGGGTTGTATACAGCTATAAACAGTCGCTATAAGCACAGCTTTTACATCTACCACCAGATCCTATAAAACTTCTGTCAGCTGTTGAATACCTGCCATCAACTCTCAGGCCCCGGATGAGTAGCATATGCCTCAGATCTTACATATCTATTGGCAGACTTTGTATGCCTACCACAAGTTGTCATATATCTACTATCAGGTCTAGTTTAATTTATAATAAGTTAAAAACAGCCCGTCATGATGAAGGTCTGGATTCCCAGTATGGGTACTATGCTTTAAGCCCAGTTCTGGTGTCCCTTGAATATTGCTAAATGCGACGTAAAAGTCCAATTTACTATATACATCTACCTTCTATTTGGTCCTCTGTGAGTTGGGATCCTTCCGGTACACACTGCTGTTCCTCTGCCTGCAGACAAAATGGCATCACGTTGATATCGAAAGTGTTTGGCTGCTTGAGAAGGAGGCTCTTAGGTGTATTGCGCATATTTCTGTTCAAATTTGTCCAACCAGAATCAGATCTTGTATCATATACAGATTTATTCCAACTTATACTGATTGTTCGTCTTAGTGAGGGTGACAAGGTAACCTAATGAAGCGTTCACTCGTCACGCTAACGTTCCGTATTCAATTCGCCAAGCGGGTACAATGTGTCAAGCCCTTTTCTGGTTCCCCAGTCTTTATCTTGCTGGAATATTGCTAAAAACGGTGTAAAACCACACTCACTCAGTCGCCTTAGTGTGCAATATAGCTGGAATATTGATGAGCGCGGCGTTAAACAACAATCAAACAAAAAGCTCTTACGCTGGAGTGACATTAACTTCTAACATTGATCTATTTGGCATGTGCATGGTTCTAGACAATACTGGGTAACTGAAATGATTTTCCTTTTTTGTGTGGAATAATCTGTTGACTCAATATTCCAAAACGGCAGCAGGTCGGAGTAGGTATAACTCCCGCGTTCGTTCGGATAAATGTTGTCTTTGCCTGTGTTTCCGACTGATGTCACACCTACGCTTTTGGCCAAACCTCTATTATCATGCATAGTAATAAAGCAACGACAACTCCTTCAAAAGCCACCGGAATTTTCAAATCGATTGTACAATTCCGGTGAGCATGTGCTAATTAATAACTTCAAATGATGCTGATGCCATTCTTCGAGACAAGGTGAATGCTTTCTGCCTATAATCAGTTTATGATATAGTCGGATTCGTACAATGAATGTTGTTTTAAATCAAAATTTGATTCAATTATAAAAATGATTTGCTCCCCTGTATTTAAAATTTCGGCTACGTGATATATTTTCATCGCTTTCATGGGTTTTGTGAAGATGAACAAAGTGTAAACAAAAACGACAAGAGGCCTTCCACGGCAAAAGAAACATTTGGAAACTTAGCATTGCCTCGGCATAACTGATTAAACTTGTCGCAACTCTGTACATTAATCTATAGTTACTAAATTAAATGTAGGCTTATTAACATTCATTCGTCTATTCATGCATTTCTAATCAATGGTAACAAAGTTACACCCCAAGATGCTTTAGTTCAGCAGGAACATATGCCAAAATGATCAAACACAATACATGCTCAGTTTCTTTACACGTTGGAAATTTTACTGTTGAAATGTCTTTCAATTTTGCATTGGTTAAACGTATGAGCAGTTCACAGACGCTTGCAGGTAACAATATACTCAGAGCAACATTTTGTAAGGGGTTCTCCTTTCAAGAATGGACACTCACACATATGAACATAAAATAATACTTACCATTTTAACTAAAGCCAGAAACGATTATCCTAATAGGAAAACGATTACCTACTCTGGTCTTTTCTAGACCGCACACCTACTGAAAGGGTAAAGACACGATCATAAAGCGACTATACTTTGCTGGCATTGTCATGGGTGGGTTTACCCTGCTTGACAACTAGTCGCAGTGCGGAAAACCATGAAAGCAAGTCCAAATTCTTTCGTCAATAGCGTTAGAAACTGACAGGCCTGCTCGGTGTCCATGGACATGTAAATCTGACATATTGGTCCGGATTACCAGAAGGGGCACATACAATGGCGTTCTCATATAGGTTTCGGGGTGGAAATATCTACCAACATAGACGTCCAGAGCCACAAAGTCCGGAATGCTTTGTCTGTATGGTTTACAGAAGTGCTTACTTGATATGCTCCTTTTTAGGGATTAGACACATGGTTCTGGTGGGGTATTTCAGGTGGAGAAAGAATATGTGTGCCAAAAAGTCAGCTTGGGAAACTGGTGTAATCACAATAAGGAAATGAAGAAATAAAGTAATATTGACGCAAAATCTGAATGCGATTTGAACGACGAAATACTCAAGTTCAAGTTTTAAACAAAAATATGAAAACAACATTAACACTGAAACCAAAGGGATGGAGTGGTCAGGCTCGCTCACTTGGTTGATACATGTCATCGCTTCCAAATTAAGTAGACAGATGCTCATGCTGTTGACCACCTGAATATTAGACCTACATCACACAAACTGATAAAACTTAAATCTGGTCATTCACTCACTCACTCACTCTCTGACTCTAGGTAACAGTTTACTCAGAGCAACATATTCACTCACTCACTCACTCACACCCATTCTTCCAACCATCCTAAAACCCTAACTCTAACTCCCACTCAATCACTCAAAAGAATATTTTTCATATATTCTAGACGGAATGTTCTCTGGAGTCGACATCTTTTATTTGAAGGTTACAGTGAGGATGCAAAGTGTTCACTAGTAAACAAGAAACATGACAAAATCAAAACAGGTACAACTGTATAATTATTTATTCAACAAAATTACACATGACCCCACACAATTATAAGGGTTTCTTGAACACAGATATCACGGGTGTCTTTCAGATCTAATCATCTGTCGATTTTTTGAGACTGTAAATTTTTCATTTATGTTGCATGGCTATTCAATGTGTGACAAAATGATTTTAAAGAACAAATTAGCACTGTCCCTATGTGCAACCTTTAATAGAAAAGAAAAAAAAGACACGGCAAGCACGAATCGATTCTATCTGTTTTGAAGTCATTTATTCTTTGTGCTACGTTAATTCCACAAATGTGCAGAAATGTCAAACATACATATTTCAGTAAAAAATCACAAAAATAACAAAAAAAAAAATAGATCGTCAATAAAAATCGGTTCAGTATGGAAACTCCACATGTTTTTCAAAATCGGGAAATCCCAAAAATGAATATCATAGTACAAACATATTTACATCAATACTGTCTACATTTAAAATGAAAAATGTTCTAAAATAAACAAGTTGGAAAATGCATGGTACATAATGGTCGTAATGAAATGTCCACATAATAAACAATCTCACAGGTGACTTCTCATTTCGCTGACTTGATGTTGGGAACTGAGAATGATCTACCCCTGTGTCCATCCTGCCAAGGCTTGCGCTTCTTTTGTAACGCATGGCAACAGCAACATTGTGTCACACACACACTCCACTGTTCACAAACATAATTCTACTTGTGCAATTGTTCGTTTCATCACAGATGATGACGATGTTCTTGAAGTAGGAACGAACTGGTATTGTGATAGCGATGGATCCATCGTCTACATGGGCTGCAGGAGGGACTGGTTTTGTTGTTCACAGCCGGAGGCCAACATCTTGCTGAATTCTGTTGACAAAATGTATAAAATTACGTAGTATATAAATACTTTCATAACAAAAGCACGTTTTATCATAGGTTTACATTCATTGTTAACATCATTTCATAAATATTTCTTTCGGGAGAGTAGAGTGTTATCCCAAAGGTAAGATGGCTGAAAAATGGCGGCAATCTTGTAGTTTCGGAAGATCCCAGTTGCCGAACGACCGACAATGAAGAAATTTAAGCACCAGGTAAATCTTTGTTGTATAAAATTTCAGGCTAAGGACTACAACTAAAGCTAGAAAAATAAATTGTCTGTACTTCTAAGCAGCATTCGTAATTTAATTATAATCCAGCTGGATTCTCCGGCCCATCGATCACTTGATTGTCTGGTATAATTGCAGGTGGGAAGTTCCCTTGCACCTGTTGTCATCTCTAACTTTCCATTCCAAAAGTATTCACAGCTATTTTTCTGTGTACACCAAACGGAATTTGTTTCTGAGGATAAAGAAGACTTGGTATTTTCACCACCAAATAACTGGTTGTGTTCGTGGTGGATGCCATTGGTGGCGCAGGATAGTTTCACACCAGACTCTTTGTCTCGTGACTTCCTAGGGGTCATTAATATGCATATTCTTCTGACATCCTATCATGGACAATACTTTTTTTATCTAAAGGGTTCGGCCGGTCATATTCATGTGACCCGGGACTTATCAAGTGTATCGACATACACATTGGACCCATACACAATGTGTTCAGATTTGCTTTCAGATGGCATCAAGGAAAATCTGGTTGGCGTTCAGTAACCGATACAAACCGGATGATCGCGCTGCCTGACTTGTAAGATGCATGTCCGAGCATTTTGCTTTGTCGCTCATTATATCAACCACTGGATTGTCTTGAATAAACATGGTTATTTACAGACCGTCGACATGTAGTTTCTGAGCGCGGTGTCTTGAAATCTAGGAAAACATCCTTGCAACGAAGATGGATTGTTTTCCAAAGCTGAAGGTATAGCATTTCTCTGGAATTCGGGCTTGTGACCATTGCCTACACGATCTGTTGTATTAGGGACATACGGTGTTGTCTCAACTGTCCCCATGACCACGATGTTGTTCAACCTGTTATCAAGTAGCTTTTGAGTCCCTCATCTGTCATCTGACCCGCCTGTTTGTCTTTGATGTCACCGACATTGATGGACTGGATTTATGACCTCATTCAGATTGTTTCTTTGCCTTTACAGGGGACTTTTACAAAACTAATGCCTTTTCGCATCTGGTCTACATACCTGCACGCTCTCTCAATGTTTGTTTTTAATAACACCCTTTGTAAACAGAAATATGTTTTCCAACAGGGTGTGTGTATTTCACATAGTTCACAGTGGCACAGAATATTATTATGTCTCGAGATGTTGCATTCTGCTCTCTGATCAACCCGTATTTCCCTTCCGCTCCCCCCAAAATGCCCTGTCCACTCACCAAGGTAATCAATCTTTCCATCCCCATCTAGATCCGCCTCTCTGATCATGTCGTCTACATCCTCATGGGTCAGTTTTTCGCCCATGGTCGTCATAATGTGACGCAGCTCCTCCGAGGTCAGGTAACCTTTGCTTTCCTTGTCAAAGACCTTGAACGCTTCCTTGATCTCTTCCTCCGAGTCCCGGGACTGCATCTTCTTTGCCATCATCCCGAGGAACTCTTCGAAGTCGATGATGCCGTTGCCTGGATGATATAACATGAACCATGTATATGCATTTTATGAATCGTCATTGATCACAAAAACACCCGGTGTTGTCACAGTAACGCTTTGTTCGGCAATCACCAATACAATGAGAATATCCACAGTTGATACGTTTAACGCTCTGTTTCTTTGGATGGACCTATTCAGTCGGTGATTGCCGATTCCCGATTCCCTGTGTGTTTACCTTAAGTCACCCATTAGACGCTTAGCAACTATTCCCACTTCAGTCAATCATTGGACTCTGAGCACCTATTGCGACTTACGTCAGTCATTCTACCTTTAGCTTCTGTTCAGCATCCGCCAGTTATTGGACACTGAGCAGCTATTCCCACTTCGGTCAATCATTGGACGCTAAGCAACCTATTCTGTCTTTAGTCAATAATTCGACACTCAACAACTGTTCGGAGCACCTTCTCTGTGGAAACACATCCATCCATCGCAACCATCCTCTCAAATGTCTGTGTTTCATATTTTTAGAAAATAGGAGATTATTCTTTTCCGGAACACACGCTCATGGCTCCCGCATGTACTTTTTCTCTAAAGCATGAGGCTATACTGTAGTGACTGATTTCAAAGAATTATTTTTTTCATGATATTATGAATATAGCACCCACCATCGGCATCCACTTCCTCCAGGATCTCCTGAAGCTCATCGTCGTTCGGGTTCTGACCCAGAGATCTCATTACAGTGCCCAGTTCCTTAGCGTCAATGGTACCGTCGCCATCTTTGTCGAAAAGACGAAACGCACGGCTGTAATCTGCGAACCAAGAATGCATTCAGCATGTCAGATGTACCTATCTATAGATACCACACACGAATGATGCCCATTCTCATTGCGCTTATTGCTATACAATATGTGTATGGATGGGACGATGTTGTAGACTAGTGGTTAAAGCGTTCGCTCGTCATGCCTAAGAACCGAGTTGGATTCCCCACATAGGTACAATGTGTGAAGCCAGTTTCTGGTGTCCCCCACCTTGATGTTATCGAAATATTGCTAAAAGTGTCGTAAAACTAAACTCAATCCCTCCCTCCTTTTTATCAACCACTGTAATCTTTTCATGAACATTTGGTGTGACCATCGATTTTCAATTTTCCATTCACATGGTTTTCAGTGCCTTTTTTGCTTTCAATCTCTGGTTCTGAATCTGGTTAAATCTATACTTTTCTGTGGTAGAGGTATCAATTTACATTTCCGTAACACCCGAGTAAGTCCATAATGTGTTATGAGTTATAAACCAATAGTTATTTTATTGATTGGTTTCACTTGGTTTCAACTGATATGATTTAAATGTTTTCATAGGCATATAGAGGTTTGTTGAACGTGCGTCATGGTCGAAACCTTTACTGTTATTTTCCCTCTTCCAACTTTGTGGATTCTACTGTTGAACGTCTCTGACACTGTTACACGCTATACTGACACACGCTATACTGACACACGCTATACTGGTTGCTGACAAATTGTCGGATGATATTCAAAAGGAATATACAGATTGATTTTGAACATGAACGCGTTTGTTTGTTTTCGCTTCGTTTCAATGTATGTGCAACGCGGTGGGGCCTGAGGCGCAGGGAAATAGTGTCTTGCAGATAAAACGTTGATTTTGGGTTCGAATCCATTTCCCTTTGATTTTTTTGTCAGCTTTATACCCATGCATTTGAGTTTCAGCAAAGTTGTAAGCGTCTGAAACTAGTTTTATTTCCCCCTGATATTAAGCCGACAAGCGACGAGTGAGTGAGTTTTAGTTTTACGCAAGAGAAATGGGTTTTACATATTGTACCCATGCGGGGAGTAGAACCCGGGTCCTTGATGTGACGAGGGATAGCTTGTCAAAACACCACTAAGCTACCCTATCGCGCCCCGACAGACGGAAATACAGAACAACGGATACACTGTTTAATTTATACCTCATTCACCCACACACTCACTATTATGAGTTACATTGTGAGAAACTGTGCTTGAGCACTATTTGTGCATGAATAGTCTTCAACATAACAACAACAATAACAGCGGCACAACAAACCTACTTTGTCTCCCTGGCATGGGAATCGATAACCAAAATGATTTTAAATGTATCTATTGATTCAGGGTATGTCTACACAAAACCTGATCGGACAGTATGTCATGGCTGTTTAAAATCAATGATGACATGCTGTCATAAATAGCCGTCTTGTCATACAATGGCCTTGGACATATCGGAACAGTCATATGAGAATTGCTTCCAGCGGAACACACTGAACTGCTGACAGTGACAAATGATGGCGCTGTATGTGATAATTGATCGAACCTATGAAACCAACGTAAAAGTAGTTAACTATGAGTTTTACCAAACTCTGAGGACCATTAATACTTCGATATAACCGACGATCGTCACAGTGGAATACAAATACTCTCCGCGACGTACAGCAGGTCGTTATATCTGTCAGTTCGGTACATCCGTCAGTTCGTTATATCGTCAGTTTGTTATATTCATCAATTCATTATGTCGCCAGTTCGTTATATCGTCACTTTGTCATATCCATCAGCTCATTATATCGTCAGTTAGTTATATCCGTCAGTTCGTTATATCCATCAGTTCGTTATATCCATCAGTTCGTTATATCTGTCAGTTTGTTATATTCATCAATTCATTATATCGCCAGTTCGTTATATCGTCACTTTGTTATATCCATCAGCTCATTATATCGTCAGTTCGTTATATCCGTCAGTTCGTTATATCCATCAGTTCGTTATATCTGTCAGTTTGTTATATTCATCAATTCATTATATCGCCAGTTCGTTATATCGTCACTTTGTTATATCCATCAGCTCATTATATCGTCAGTTCGTTATATCCATCAGTTCGTTATATCTGTCAGTTCGTTATATCCGTCAGTTCGGATCATGATAAATATGAGACTACCAAATAAATAAGGCTGTTCAGACATCGTTAATTACGTTTTCTCTCGCATGGTATGACTATTTTGTAAATGTAGAATTCATTATGGCGCCGCTTTTAATCTCATAACAATACCTGCCGGCAAAAAGAGAACACGCCGGCATAATCTACTCCTGGACAAAATAAAGCATTGGTTTTCTTATAATGGTGACTAACAACGGTTATACTATGACCGTGTAATAAATACGGTTAGATTTAAGTCAGTGTTGTTATCCATGAAACTATACTAACCCTGAACACGCTTATAACGAACTAACGGATATAGCGAAGTGTTTTGGGTCAAGAACCCTTGCTGTATGTCTAGTCAAAGCGCATGTAACGAATTGAAATTTAGAGGTCATGTGTGTGCTCAAACCGCAGTTTACTGCACAATAATTACACTAATATTCCATCCATATTCCTAAAACAAACAATTCATATATTCCAATACTGTATCCATTAAACAAAACTAATATCACTAACTGGAGTAATACTTTAATATCAAAGTGGGGTAGCAAGGATATTTTCTTCAATCAATTACCTACAAACTGAACTATTTAATTTCCTTCGGTACTTGGAACTGGAGTAAAAAGGGTCAATTTGGGTAATCATTCTACGCTAACCTTTAGCCGTAGGATCCTCTTATACGCCACAGAGGACTTACACCACTGAGTAATGAGTTTACGTGTTATTATAATATATACTATGTATAAACCTCATATAAAAATAGATCGGCGTGAATGAGTCTCATGTTGGTTAATCTTGTTTAACAACCTGTAATCAGGATTTTCTCTGCTGCAGGTTTGCTCAAGGGGCTTGACCTTACCTTCGATTTGTTCCTGTGTTAACTCATCCAGTATTGACTACAAAAAAGATTAACATTGTTAATTGATAATATGATTGAGACGCAAGACTTGATAACTAATTTGATTGTTGGAAAATATTCAACCAGACAGAAAGCCCAGTAGACTGTAAGCGACAGTTACATTGCGTTGACAGCATATGCGTATAAGTAGATTATCTTTACATGATCTAACTATGTAACGAAATGGGTAAATCAAATCCGTGACCACTTACATATCCTTCACGATTATAAAAGACAGACATGGTAATCATTCTCACGTAAATAAATTCATATAAACACGATAAACACACATACAATGTAAACAATATATGTAAACACTGGCTGGTATGAATCACTAGCGTCATGCTATGAGGCCTTAAGTCAACAGATAACACATCGTCTCACCATGTTGTTGTTTTGAGCAGGAAACAATCAGCACGATCTGGTTCCACGGCGTAGATCCGAAAACTTAGCTGATTGGACCGCCCGCTCTGAATAGTGCACAGCAATTCCTTGAATATGGGTTCGCAGCTCTGGCAGAATGTCTACCCGCTATACAAGAGGTAGCTTGGGAAAACGTTGAGAACGAGTTGTCCTTTGTTATAATGAATATACCTCACAGTCGTTCATAGCCAAGCCTTGTGTACTCCAGAATGCATTAAGAGTCCACGGCCCAGAATACTTCTTCACGGCATGATTTCTCTTTGATTTTCGTCTCAAAAGATGTCCGACTGTCGTTTCAGATGTTGTTTGTTGTTCTAAGGACACCGTTCGTGACAAAAGGAAAACAGCAGGCTCAGATACACACAAAGATAAAAAAGATCGGTTCATTGTCCCTGGTTCATTATCTGTGTTGACATATCGATTACTTATTGATCTATACCCGGTTTTGCATTAATATTGCATGTGTCAACAATGCTGTGCACCACCCATGAGGTGAAGACAGACATCATATACCGCCATTTCATCCAAGACAATACTTCAGGTGGAACCAGAAGACAGATGACAACACATCAACACAAGTAAATGCTACTTTTGAAGATCCGGGTTAGAATTGGTCTACGGCAAGATGTGCAAGGCGACAAATGGTTGACACATGTTATCGTATACCAGTTATATAGACAGCTGTTCTGATACGATCACTGGATTGTCCTGTTCAGTCTCGTTTATTTACAGATCGCCACCATACATCTGTAATATTGCTGAATGTAGCGTTGAAGAATAAGTAAATAGGACTCGAAAGATTAGGCATCTAGAGAGACTATATACATTGTCATATTGCCAAAGACAATTGTGCATGTCTTGAGAGATTACATACTTACCCCAAACAATACCCAAGATCGACAGAAAACATGGATTATACTGTCGTATCATCCAAGACAAAATTTCACATTACCAAGAAGGAAGAGCTAAACATGTCCATTTCATCAACACACTAGAACATATCTGGAGAGCAATATGTAAACAAACATACATTATACCTATGTATGCAAACTAAACATGGATACGTCATGTCCAGAGACATATATACTGCATACATCCCGTAAATGTTGCTTGTCATATAATCAGGAATGCTAGGTATCACATATACAATTTCGTACAATGAAGATGCTGCACATCGAGACAACTGCACGGAAATGATAGAGATCAGATCTACACCGCTATCCCGCCATGTGTAATCTATATGTAAGAGGTTGAGATCAATACTCGCATTTCTTCGTGTGAAGACTGCAGAGATCGGGATATGTATTAGGGTACCTCCTGATCTAATCCTGAGACATATAGGGCTGCCAGAGATACTATAACCTAAAACTATTTCAAATGTCCACTCAAATGTTCACTAACCTGTCGTGAGTAACTGGGTACCGGTCAGCTGGCTCACTGGATTAGTACTTTGTTGTAGGCCTGTACATATATCTCCATGCATAACATCGGATTATCCTGGTCGATGATATCACGGGTACTGTAGTTTACCTTTTGTAAACAATACCTCATAGAAATGCGTTTTTTTTCAATAACCTACTTTTACTAGATTCGCTCTGAATTAAATAATTTTGTGAAAAATAATCTTCAATTATTTTTTAATGCACCGTATCATTAAAATATGTTCTGAGGCAGGAACTAACTGGAATGAGTGAGTGAATGAGTGAATCGGTTTATGACCGCTCGGAACAATATTTCCTTTGTTAACCAGAAACTTTCTCTTTAAATTTCACTTTCTAACTGGAGATATATGTTGTTACTAAATGTTGTCACAAATAATCCAAAACTTATATACAGTTTATCATCTGTCAATGAGAAGTCATCGCGATCTACTTAAGTACTCTTGATTAGCGTTAATATTTCTGTTTCTGAATGTCGTAATCATTGCCACTATATTTAAGTGGTAGTCTATTTCTTATACACTTTGATGTATCAAATCATTATCTGGACAAACCTGAGTAATGGGGTCTTTGCATGTGTTCGTGACATGCGCAACTGCTTGGGAGTTGAGAGGTTTCGAGGGGTTGGGTCAACGCAGTCGGAATTGCACAATCTGCATTAATCAGAAGTCTTTGGTAAGTAATAATTTTCATGAACCTAGAAGTGAGTCTAAGGATCGGCAATCAATCCCAGAAGTATCTCTTTAGAAGTGAAAAGATAAGTGGAGCGACTGAAGGGAATGGTTAGAATCTGTAACTTGGCTGATTGCTGATTGCTGGCCGTTCATTCAGACAGTGATTTGTGCGGCCAGGTACTTTACTGGTTAAAGCGTTCGCTCTTCACGCCGAAAATTCGGGTGCACTGTATTGTGCGTCATACATGCAATCATACACACGCGCATGCGCACGCACACACATGCAGAAGAAACCAATGAAAAGATATGTTGTAGCATTTGTTTTATTAAAATGTAAGATATTACAATTAAAATATTCACAATTACATCCCTTGATTCAGTTGCTCATAGCATGGAGTAGGATGGTCGCCAGCAATGGCCATGGTGATTGTTCCTGCTTTTAAGGATCAGAATTCCCATCACTTTGCCATCATACGGTTTACGAAATCTATAAAAAAGAAACAGTACAGACATGTTACTTTATATTTTTCATGTGCCTGCGAGTAGCTGAAAATTCAAAATTGTGTCATAGAACAAAACAAAACAAAACAAACAAACAAACAAAAACATATAACCAAAAAACAAAACCAGCACTGTCTATCACTATTACTATAAAGCGTGCAGGTTATTACCGAACATATACTAATAACTGTACAGGGCAAACCAGTGGTGGAAACTGCATAAATAAATAATTGAATATCTGAGTCCAGACTACTTGAGACCAGAATACATTTCCTCTTTCCTGATGTATAATTACAGAAAGCGTGCTGCAGTCTTCGAAGGAGCTACAAGTCGCTGTGCTATAATCCGCGATCGTTGTTCGAATCCGAGATTCGCTTTGAAGATCCATCTGAGACATTTTCGTGATCTTAAATTCATTAAAATGGCTGACGTTCGTAAACTGCGTCACTTCCGGCTTTCTCAGTTGACACGTGTTCATGAAATATTGCTTAAGTTTACATTATTCACTCTCTACAAACATTTCACAACACACAAAAATGTTGGTTGTTGGCGACTATTGACCAATTCTGTATTGTGTTGTTGAAGGATGATTTTGCACTTTAAAATGATCTGAAAATAGTTTTACTTATAACCTGTGATAATGAAGTTGTTATACGGTCCTTCGATGGAGACATTTGAAAAGAGTTTTAAGAAATTACTCTTCTTATATGACCTTTTGTGGTGACGATATGGCAGAAATATAGACGATATGACGAAAAGTTTTATTGACTCACACAAAGACCAGCAGGCAAATAAGTAAAGTGACAAAAGCCCTTACTGCCCGACAAATTCAGCTTGGGATATAAAAATTGACATGTGCTCATAATGCGCTAAGTCGGTAATTTGTTAATCGGAGGGATTCATTGAAAACGTTGCCGCCCAGATTAACATGATTACTCTGTTAAAAACAAACAGTACATTCATCGACGACTACGCCCCATGCTGTTCAATTCATTTTCGGCCTTCTTTAGGTTCATTGAGAAAACAATATGCAATACGCGGGCCCTTTTGCAAACAAATGTTGTGTTCAATACTTGGCAGTGTATATGTAGTCGAGTATCGACATATCCAAAAAATCGAGCCATCCGTATCAAGTTGAAAGACCTTGAATAATAATAACTTATGAAGGATTTTGCCGGGATCGAGACGTTATATCGAAACAACCGAGATATTGAGTTATCAGACTTGGACACAAAGGTGCTCGATTGTTTACGATACACTGGAAATAACGAAACACACTGGAATTGTAACTAAAGCTTCTTATATTTATGGAAAGAGTTTTTCCACGTTTATTCTGTCTGGATATTATTTCCCCCTGACTATTTGTAACTATATTTTTATTAAAGTTATATAACCAAATACACTTCAGAAATAAAGTCCACGTGAAGTACCAACGAACCTCCTGTGGATATTAAAATCCGCCAGATGTACTTACGGTCTGTCCCAATCTGTCAACTTTGTCGTGAACGGACCTTCATAATTTCTCACTGGAGCTATAAATGTTAACTTAAATCATCGATGTACGTGCACAATCTGTCACTACCCAATCATAAAATCCGTCATCACTATGCTTTCAGAACCTAATACTGTCCAACCTTCCATGTTAATCTGAACCATCAACGTACATCCTTTGAGATGCGTCCTTAAATACTGTTACCTAGTGTCCAGTGTTAACATAAACCATCAACGTGGCTTCATAATTACAGTTAACGAGTAATCAATGTTTCCCTAAACAACGTCCTTTCATTTTATACATTTACGTGGCATTTGATAACCAACCTAAACCATCAATTCTAAGTCACTATGTTAATCAAAACCGTCAATATAATTTAGTAAACCACAATTACCGAGATATCAATGACCGTGTACACCAATGTATGTTCATGATATACATTTACCTAACTTTCAATGTTAACCTAAACCATCAACGTGCCTTCATAACCTGTTATTTCAGAACCATCAATGTTAACGTAAGAAATCAGTATACTTTAATAACCTACAACTACCGTGCCGTCAATGTGAATCTAAACCACGTACCTTCATAATCTATCATCCCAGAGCCATCAATGTCCGCCTGACGAATAAGTTCGTCCGCCTCCTCGTCAGACAGGACGTCCCCCATTGTTGTCAGCGTATGACGTAGTTCTGCTGCACTGATGAAGCCGTTCTGGTCTCTGTCCATTGTCCTGAAGATGTCAAGGATGTCCTGTTCAGTGTCCACAACCTTTGGCCTCTTCGCCATGGCGTTCAGGAAGGACGGAAAGGTAACCTGGTTTTTACCTATGGAGACAAGGGAGGGAACTAGTGTCCGGTGTTCAACACGCGTCATGCAAGATTCATTTAATATCAATGTTGAGTAAAAATACTCCACCTCGTTTATGCACTTTATTGGGCAACGATTCACATAAGCATTCTGGGATGGTAATGTCTTAGCATGATGAAGACGGGAACACTACAAATCAACTGTAATGTAAGGGAGAGAGAAAAAAGCATACATACGCACACACACACACACACACACACACATTACATGTGTACGTACGTACCTACTTACCTACCTACCTGCATACATACATACATACATACATACATACATACATACATACATACATACATACATACATACATACATACATACATACATACATACATACATACATACATACATACACATACATACATACATACATTCGAAGCTTCTTCCACTTTTCTGTCAAAACGAATACAGAATATACTGACAGACTGTACGTTTTAATTTCTTTTGCCTATCGAAATTATTGAGACTTGAAAAGTGTCAACCATTGTTATTTAATCTGTTTTGATGTACCCGGACCTCAGGGCATTGCTATTCATTATGAATCGATCAGTCTTTGCACTTTTAGAAAACAGTGGTTCCAATGAGACAATTAAGTGTTTTAACATGAGATTATCAGAAATAGTACTCAGCAGAAGCGTGGGGGTAATCCTCTCATTCTTGTGGCAAATGTTCGCAGATACATCCTGTTAACCAGATAGTATGGGTCTAATCTGACGCATGAAAGTGTAGCAGTATGTGTCCCGTGCTTGGATTCGAACCACAGAAATTCTGATTCAAACAGAAGGCACGTCCCGAGCCGTATTGCAGGACGTGCTCACCTCCAAGATGACAGTCAATTGTGTAGCTGCTGGGATTCGATGCACGGACCTTCTGATCCGAATCATACATGTAGAATGTGAGGAATACTCGTCTTCAGCATATAGGTGATCTCAGTGGTCATTTTTGTCATTATTCGCTGCAATAAAGCTCCCTTTTAAATAGGACACTTCAAAACTTGCATAAAATAGTCAGATTCGATTATTTTCCAAAACAAATTCCACGGTGTTCAAGAAATAATTTTGATGAAAATTATAGTAATATATAATTGATATAATTATATAATTTATCACTGGAAATCATTGATGACAGGAAGGTATTCTGAGTAGCCTAGTGGTTAAAGCGTTTGTTCGTCACACCGAAGACCCGGGTTCGGCTCCCCACTTGGATACAATGTGTAAAGCCCATATCTTGTGTCCCCTGTTGTGATTTTGCTTGAATATTGCTAAAATCGATGTTAGGCCATACTCACTCCCTCCCTCCCTCCCTCACTCTAAATGGTGGTCATCATCGATCGCCAGCAACAGTACTGAAATGTCAGTTGATTTCGTCTTACTTAAGTCACTAAATAATATATCGGAGTGATATGACTTTTACATAAAGAGTGACATGTTATATTTTAGGGTGTTTACTGACGATTCTATCACTGTAAAGGATTTTGAGAATGAATATGACAGCCCAAGAACCATGCGGATCCTTCAGATTGTCTTCACAGAGCCAAAGCCAAGATACTTCCATGTAGTAACAAATGAACTATATATGTACATTGGACTATCTTCAAGAGACAGCCGTATCTTTATAAGTTTCATTAAGTAATTTTTATTGAAACAATGGTAAATACTAAAACATATACACGGAGAAAAGCACACACGATGAGTATTCGTTAAATTCAAAAATATTTCCTCCTCGAGCATTCTGCTTCCGCATCTCAGACATCTTGGTCCGTTCCTCAGTAGTCATCGATTTGATGCAGATCAATATCACAGGTTGACTACAAAACGTGTTTTCCTGAACTAACTTCACAACAGACAGCGTTTAGACAGGGCAGCGCATCTCGTTGGAACAGTGACAGTGTTCTACGATGAGCACCTCGTCCTCGTGTACGGTGTAAGATTCGATTCCACCAAAGCAACGCTGTCTGAGTCAGTCAAAACCATCTTGATCGCTCCCCTAGTTTCCGGAGTTTCGATTCATTCGTTTTTCATCATTTTTACGAACTCTGGAAGGCAAATAAAAGGTTTCTTATTTGCATAATCATAACTGCTCATGAATATCCACAGTGTGTTACAGCCTACGTCAAAGCCCCAGCAGTGGTAGCTTGACTGAGTTGAATAATTCAAAGTTACTGAGTTACCAAGTCGATGACTTGGCGTTAAACATAGAAAATGTTTCCCTGATAAACTTTTAATGCAAAAACGCAATATTTACCCTTCCTTGTACATGAACCTATATCCTGTTACTTTGACATGTATGGAGCGTCCATATTCACCAAAACTAAAACATTAAAAATTAAAATAAAAGCGCTTTGAATACAAGATAACTTAATAGTTCTTCCCGACATACTTTGACTATATGGTTAACACAAAGGTCAAAACATTATGCTTAATTACTGATTTGGTTCATTCGAAACTAAATCTATTTTCCCTCAGCCGTGGCGTCAAAATGATTCGAATCTCTAGTATTTATCATTGAAATATAGCACAAAATGGGCGTAATCAGATTAATCAGAAATTTCACGTAAGCCACTCTCAGATAGTGATAATGATTCTCGAAAAGATATTCTCGAGATATTCTCGAAAATGTATGCGTATCCCATCCAAGTTTGGGAACATGTTCACAAACAAACACAGCAGTAACAGAACTACTCATATTAACCATCATGGGGATAGACACTGTATATTGTATAATTAAATACAGGATTTGCATGGAGGTTCGGTTAGGTCAGTGATGCAAATTTATAAATACCTTGTATGCGTTAACCGAAAGTATATTTCTAGATCTTCTACCCAGTTCTTGAAGACAGAAATCCTCATCAAACAATATAATGTTTAGCAAAGGTTACAGAAGAGTTGTCATCTATTGCTACAGTATTGTCACCGTCAGAGACCTGACAAATAATTATTTGGACATACCACACATGTTAACAGAGTCACTGGGCAAGCAGATTTAAGATAACCTTGTCTACCGAAGATCATGTTTAATTCCCAAATGGGTTGTGAAAAAGAGATTGGCATACAGGAAAACCCACTTTCCAGACCATTACTAATCTTTGATTTGTTACCTTGCTGAAATCCGAATGAAATGGTTCTATAAAATGTTATACCTTTAGGATTTCTATCAGAATTAATCATTAAACATTATAGAAATGCATATCTCTTACCTGTAAAATTGACTTTGCCGTCTCCGTCGATATCTGCAAGTGTGATCATCGCTTGAATGTCATCGTCTGCTATAACGTTGCCAAGCTCTCTCATGGTAATCTGCAGTTCTTCAACGGAAATCCGACCGTCCCCGTCCTTGTCGAACACGTCGAAAGCCTCTCTGAGCTCACTCTCTTCGTCATAAGTGTTTAAACGTCGACACATCATCGTCAGAAACTCATCAAAATCAATCGTTCCGTTTCCTACCAACGAAATAAAGCGTGCCCTAGAGCCGAACTCAAAGTCAGGGCCTGATCGCTAATGATGATGAGATGGACATTTATCTCTTCCAACTCAACTTACAATTATATTTAAGTCGAAATAGATTCGACAAGAGGATTCGATATTGTCATGTACGTGTATTTTGTGTCAGAAGGAATGACAGAGAGGGTGGGTGTCCGGCTGATTGGTGGCGTTAGTGAGTGGGTGAATACTGCTTTACGACGTATCAGCAATTCTGCAGCTATTCCCGGCGAGGTAACACGTGGTGAAACATGCATGAATTGATCGCTAGAAATCAGCGAATACACCAAGTGTTTACCTTAAACTGGAAAGCAAGTTCTTCTCCACCTGTACTACCCACCACTCACGATTTCCGAAAAGTGATGTAAAGCACTCACCATCAGCATCTACTTCATTGATCATGTCTTGCAACTCGGCCTCTGTTGGATTCTGACCTAGTGACCTCATGACGATGCCCAGCTCTTTCGTTGTGATCATACCATCCCCATCTTTATCCATATGAGCAAAGCATTGCTTGAACTCTGCGAAACAACATCCAGATATGCTGTTGCGTTTATTGTACATATAAGACAAACGCAAAGAAAATAGAGGCATGCATTCATTAAACAACCAGGGAGGAAATAAGGACATTCATTCATTCATTCATTCATTCATTCATTCATTCAATAGACAACCAAGGAGGAAATAAAGACATCCGTTTATTTATTCATTTAACAACCAGGAAGGACATTCATTCATTCATTCATTCATTCATTCCAGACAATACATGTACCATCAGCCCGGATGTAATCAATTATACCTAATCAATCTATCGATATCTTTGGCCTATTTCCTGTGTATTGGGAATAGTTTACCAACTCAACAGTTATATAAAACGCTAACACCAGAACAATCAGTCTCGATTAATCAAAAGAATGGACTCAAATGGGAGTACAAGACAAAACAGTGGTGGATATGGCAGGGATCGGAAATGACATGCGGGATCATTGAACACCAGAGATGACAACATTTGTTAAAAGCTTTGGATATCATACAATGAAAACATGATACTAACCTGAAATCTGCTCATCGGTGAAATTTTCAACCTTAAAAATGGTAAATGAAAGAATTATTAGTATCAGTATGTTTTAGCGTTGGCTTAAAAATGGTAATTACAATACGATTATGGCTAAAAGAGAAATGAACTTATTTCCAGTGTGCCTGCATATTTCCTAAAGAACTGCACACTCGTGCTTGAATCTAGCAGTTTCTGGAAGCAGACTGAGGGGAACTGTTAACCCAAACTAACAAACATTCGGTTCTAGATACTTGAGCACGGACATGAAGCTCGGGTATTTTTGTCAACGCAATTGAAGTACAGTGACAGTGTTGACAACCAAAGAGGATTAACTACAGGTCATAAAATCGATCGTGTTTGATTACTAAGATGTCATACCAGAATAGCATTGGATACATTCTGACTTACCTCCCCTTTAATCAGTCATCATATCATACAACAAATGCAACAAAATAACAACAAAAGAACCCTCTAATGGTTTCAGTAAAATCTGCATCAAGACATTGCATGGCATATAACGGGATATACATTAAATCTTTCAACATTAAAATGCACACAATTACGGATTGCAGCTCTGTTGTTGGGAGAGTATTACAGAATACACAAAGGAATTCCTAAACATACGTCCTCATGTACATAATATTGAAATCATATACAAGTATTAACTCTCAAAGAAATAATTACGACATGTAGACTTACCATGTTTGATAAATGTTCTCAAACTCAGGTAAACATGTAAATATTGTGGACCTCCTAGTTACACGTTGGACCACAAAACATTGAGGCTGTAACATTCACTGTTTATGCCGAGCATTGTAATACCAAACGCAGCTGTAATACGGCTAGCAACATGGAGTTCAATAGAAAGAATTCGCCCCTAGACCCAACAATTGGCGCTGTTTGGTGTCGAAACACAGCATGGGAAAGGCACTGTTTCTATCATTTTTGTGTGACCTGTTCTTTCTGTTAACGTATTGTGATTATCACCCATATCGTTTTAGGTGTATGTGAGGGTTTATATTGGTGGGGTTTTGATCGGGAATGCTCAAGAGTGTATTTCTGATTATTGATAGATTATTATCTTTGCTCTGACATATGTCATAAAGGCATTATATAGCGCACTGAATGCTTGTAATAAATGACAACGGTGTCTCAAGGTGACAGTTACGTCAATACCAAAGGGCTGGATTCTTGTTTGTAGGGCTACTACTTGAGACTGGGAACCTGATAACATCAAGCTGTCCTTAGGTCGTGATAAATAAAAACGTCATTGTTTAGTCACATAAAAATTTACAATTGAATCTGTAAATATCTCCAGCACTTGAGAATTTCTGATAATGTCAGTCTTTCTGTCGTGAGTAATAAGCACGTTATTGTTTAGTCACATAAAATATTTTAAATGAATCTGAAAATATTAACAACCCTTGAAAACATAGTTCTTCACTATCCCTTACATGTAATACATGTTCTCGGTGAACACAACCGTTATAGGTAACGATATATATAACGAATATTGCTGGAAAGCTAACACCATCGGATTATGTGAAAGCTGCGACTATTCAATCCAGCTCATACATTTCTGGTGATTGAAGCTTTTTAGACAGATAACTGTAGGCAGGGTCTTCTTTAGTGAATGTGACGTAAATACGTTAATGACAGAGGATAACCAGTCTCAGTTATTAGATAGAACATGCTGTAAACATGCATTTTGCAATATGGATAACTCTGTTGGCATAAATATGGCACTACTTCTCTCTGCATTGCACTGTATTGCAATTAAATCCACGTTCTAGTATACGGCTCTTGTGGTTAATTTTGATGACAATTTTTTGAAAACTGCATCAGTCATCTGAAGAAACACGAATCCTGAATGGCATGGTCAGCCTTGACCCGGGTCAAAGCGTGCACTGATTCATTACTTGAGACAACTATGAGAATGTGTACACGCTATACAAGTCTTTCCTTAATGGATTTACTCTTTTGTTCAACGGTCCACGATGAGATAGTTATACAAGCATTATGGCAGACTATTGGCACATAAATATTCATTATACTGAATCCAATTACATGCATGTTCACGCTTTAAAACTTCCACTTACGATGTATGATGTAGACCATTTCAGTAAAGGCGACACTGATATTTTTCGGCAGAAATAATAATTTATTATATTAAACATTTATATATTCAACAATGGTGCCGTCAGCTTGAATAATGCTGACTGAGCATCACGCAAACACATAAACAAATTTAGAACCAAACATTTTCTGTCAAAAACGAAGCATTTAACTAATGGATGATAAATTATTGCATTAAGCAACATTTCGAAGTAGATTCTTACATCGTTGACGCGTTTAGGTTATATTAATAACGATGTAAGAATCTACATCAAAACGTCGCTTAATGCAAAAACAAGAAGTTGTCAAGCATGAAGTGTTATTTTGGACTCACCAACTTCTAGAATGCCGATCAAAAATATAATTTCTGTCAAAGTGAATCATTTGTATTTAATTGCACAAGCTTTTACTTGACACGGCGTCAGTTTGACATGTGTGTCGTTACTCAGAAGAAAGGCTGTTGACAAAACCACCTATATATTTAGTGGGTTGTTTATCGCCTCAGTATGTATATTTAATATTATTAATACGCGGTGTTTGAACAATCGAGTCAGGACATGACATCCTCATTGGTCTGAATACACAGGTGTGAATTAGTCTGGTCAATGTAGATGCTACTCAGTTGTTGCGAGGAATGTATTGTGGCAGGTTGGAAGGTCACAAAAGCATGACGATATATATATTGATGTATATTGTAATAACTAATAACTAATAACTATTATCAAATGTCTGGAAACATCAGTGTATATTTCCTTTTGCATTGGCGGTGGGGCAGTCTAGTGATCTAAGCGTTCGCTCGTTACGCCGAAGACCTAGGATAGATTCACCACATGGGCGCAACGTGTGAAGCCCATTTCTTGTGTCCCCCGCCGTGATATTGCTGGAATAGTGATGAAGCGGCGTAAAACTAAACTCACTCACTCCTATTGCAGGTTTCTGTGCTTGGGTTGTCTTTATAATGCTGTATCCTTTCAGCTGTTGATATACATGTCAGTATTATATGATTAACTAGAGTTAAACCTATAACCAACTACAGGTGAACTGACTTCACGTAATGAATTAACACAACACCCAAAGTTGGACCACCCGTACTATCAAATAACAACTGAAGGCAAATAACCTATGTCAGGTCATGTCGGCTAACCTACGTCAATTCACGTTGCTCCGCCAATGGCAAGGGACCCCGTACCTGTCTATGTGGTATCCCTGTGAACCAGTTAGCCTATCTACGTCACAAACCTTCACTGCGACATACACTGTCGCACCTGTGTGTTATTTTCACTACCTGTTCTGTCGCAGTGGCTGTCGCATTGCGGCAACGGTTGACCCGCATTTAGGCAGGAGGTGAGCTGCGTTTAATGAGAAATCACAACGACAAAGGAGAAGAGGGCTACATTGAACACTTGGTAACTTGACAAAACACGTGCCCGGGAAATTCCGATCAGGAGTGAATGTGTTTAAATAGGATACTGCATTATTTTTACTGATTCGGCATTTTCCGTTTTCATGGTTTGCGTTTCGTGATTTTCCTCTTTAATATGTGTTCAGAGTATTTGTACAAAGTTATTATTATCGTGTATAGAAACGTGGGCAATATTCAAAGCCACACCGTGCACCATTTCATTTATACTACTCAACTTTTATAAGAATACTGCAAGACAACGACTAAGGAGAACGTTTAATCAAATACATTTGTAATCAAATCGATGTTGAGTCTGTGTCAAGGTAACACTAAATGCTATTTGTGTAACTTCTACAAACGATCACTCATACATGTATATGACTTGCTTGGACACTAAGGTTATCCGTGTAAAGGACGACCAGTATTTGTTACGACATTCAACGAATAAGAGAATCCTGATCCAATAAAGTAGTGATAACTATCACATTAACTGCTATTGCATCCCACAACTGGGCACCAGGGAGACCTTCCTGGTGCAATAGTAGGATTTACAAGTACAGTTGTCCTTCTACTTTTCATTTCAACATATACATTTCAATGATGATCTGTATTAGTGCATAACAGCATTTACGACATACATTTATATGCATTTACAATTTACACGGGCTACTAATGCACGTATGCATGCATGTACATTGTATGCATATTAGTAGACATAGAAGAAACACCAAGTGAAGAAAATAATACGAACGTATAAATGAAAATAAGTGATGATGAAATAGATATATCAAAAGTACGGGAACTGTACTTTCAATGTACATTTGTCAAAATTGGGAGATATATGGGATTAAATCATTGTTGATACAATAATAATGGATGTTCTGAGAATGCATCATCACATGGATTTCACTCAAAGCAAAGCTGTTCGTTCAGTTATCCCCTTTGTTAGGTGACTGGAGTATGACACGAAAATTTCAGATTTACAATTTTCAGTCAGTAGTGTGTGATTTGAACATTATCGGAAAAAATGGTCAACATTGATTTATCGACCTGCCTGAAAAACATCAAGATTCATAATGGCACCCAATGCACGGGTAGGAGTCTCCCACTTTGTGCACGTGCTACCCAATGCATTGTGTTTCGTGTGGTGATAACGTGAAATGATGCTGCATACACAAGATGAATGTCATTGTTACATTCCTAAATGGGTTTCTTTCTAGCAGACTTCAAAGTTCAGGTTGAACTACTTTTTTAAAGAGTATATGAAGACTAGACGGACAAACCAAACAGAGGAGCTGACCATACAGCTGCGTCAAACGCCAAAGGGACACAAATATGACCTCTTTATTCTATCGAGAAATATCAAACGTGATACATTACTTCTTTGAAGTCGAGATCACACCAACACTCAAGACCATCGCCCTCGTCTGAAATAGCATACAACATCCAAGTCCATTCTGCATCAGTTTCATTGTCAGTTTCATTGCTGTTGTGTACAAGCTACAAGCATGTATGGACAGTTCCCTTACGTTCCCTTTCACATCAACCCTTGTGCCTCAGCCCCATCTTCAGATCTATATGCTCCTTGGTATGTCGTTACTTGATCAGCATTGTCATCACAAACTCTGCAAACAGCAGAAGATGCATGTTGTCATTTTTGTTTGTTGTTTTACACCGCGCTCAGAAATAACTCAGCAATATGACAATGGTCTATAAATAGTCGAATCTGAACTAGAGTCTCTCTTGATCCGCATTTGTGTCTTGGATGGCATGACAAATTATCACCTTTCGATACCTGTATTATTTACTTTCTGTTGTTTTAAGCCATATTCATCAATATCTGAGATAAATAATGACAGTTAATAACCGAGCCTGGACAAAGTAATCCAGTGATCAACATTATGAACATTTATCAAACGATCAAATGGCACGCAGGACAACTAAGTCAGCAGGACTGACCAACCAATCCGGTTATGACAAGT
Source organism: Haliotis asinina (assembly GCF_037392515.1). NCBI lineage: Eukaryota > Metazoa > Mollusca > Gastropoda > Lepetellida > Haliotidae > Haliotis > Haliotis asinina. Next base: position 54,626,402 of record NC_090287.1, read on the forward strand.
ATGGTTTGCCGAGGACCAGTTCGTAGGCAACTGACGGATATAGATTGTCATACAATGTGATTCAAAGTCAGTCAAAGAAACTAAATAAAGGGCATGTACTCCACCTCACGAATGTCAAAATCATTATCCCGCAACCTTAGGTACCTCCACAATCCTAAGAAAACATGTCATGCAAGATTGCCATCTTTTCTGTGAAACGATATATTTGTTTTTGGGAAACGTCCTTAAATAAATTGAACATAAATTTGGTGTCTGTAAGCTGTATTCTCCAATTAAATAAATATACAGCATGATCGTAGTTTGTCTTTTTCTCAGTCAAAGCTTTAGTTTCTTCAATTAATTGTTAATTAATGTCGAGTAGTATATTTGACCTCATGAACATCACCGTAGCTTCGATATACATCACATTCTGTCTCTTCTGTAGAGTTGATTTGTGTATAATTGTATTCCTATAAATATTTGAGCAGTAGTTGTAGCCAGGGGAATCTTGCCTCTCTTGCAATATACATAACGTCCTTCCACTCCTGCAGTTGCCATATGAAATTAAATGTGCTCCCTAAATATTTGGAACAGTATATGTAACCATGGCCACCTGGCGTACCTTCGTAATTAACCTGACCATCACCATCATGGTCGGCTTCTTTGATCATCTCATTGATGTCCTCATCAGTCAGTTTCTCCCCAAGGTTGTTCATCACCTGCTTGAGGTCGGACGCCGAGATAAACCCGTTACAGTCCTTGTCGAACACTTTGAAGGCCTCCCTCACTTCCTCCTCGGAGTCCGATCTGGAGCTCAATTTTTTCTGCATCATTGTCAGGAACTCCGGGAAATCGATGTTGCCATTTCCTGCAGGAACATAGGCACAAATTGTTAAAGGGGAGCTTCCTCTACTCACACAAAGAAAACGTTTGATATAAAATAGTCATTTCATTCGTATCGACTAAACATGTCCATGTGGATTATTAAAATTCAAGCACAACCATATGGCAATACACACACACGTACACACACACATACACACACATACACACACACACGTACACACACACACGTACACACACACACACACACACACACACACACACACACACACACACACACATACCCTAAAACATAAACACATGCTCGCGAGTGCGTGTGTGCACTGCGGTCGATGAACAGATACAACCTGAAGTCATACATTCATCTAATGCTCACCGTTCATAAGCGTGCAAACATTGGTCTGTGTTTGTGTTTGCGTGTGTGTTTGCGTGCGTGTGTGTGAGTGTGTGTGTGTGTGTGTGTGTGTGTGTGTGTGTGTGTGCATACTATAGATATGTTTTCAGCTTACTTTTATTTAGAGATGGGTAAAAACGTCAAGGTCAGTAACAGGGGACTCACCATCAGCGTCCACCTCGTTGATCATGTCCTGAAGCTCTGCCTCTGTGGGGTTCTGACCAAGTGACCTCATGACAATCCCCAGCTCAATCGTCGTGATACTGCCATCTCCATCTTTATCAAACAGTCCGAAGGCCTCCTGAAACTCTGGAATATACATATGGTTTATTGTGAAGTTTTTCACAACAGTTCAACGTTTCAATATAACGCATAAAGGTATTTACTTTGAAACATCATTGCTACCATTCGTCGTATAGATAAGAACAATCGTCTAAGGTGCTGCAATTTACTTTCTCAGAGTTACGTCCCTTTCATGGTGTAGAATGACGTGATCGTACGTTCGAATTCCAGACTGGCCCAAACTCTTTCATCAAATGCTAAAATCACTTTGAGCCGTCATACAAATATAAGCTTCAACGAATGATGCGCTGTTTAGGGGTGAGTGAGTGAGTGAGTGAGCTAGCTTAGTTTTACGCCGCACTCAGCAATTTTCCAGCTATATGGCGGCGGTCTGTAAATAATCGAGTCTGGGCCAGACAATCCAGTGACCAATAACATGAGCAGCGATCTGCGCAATTAGGAACCGATGACAAGTGTCAACCAAGTCAGCAAGTCTGCCCACCCGATCCAATTAGTCGCCTCTTACGACAAGCATAGTCGCCTTTTATGTTTTGGGGTGGAGCGAGGGGGTGGTGTGGTGTGGGGGCAGTACACAGCGGATTAGAACATCCAACCCATTGTAAATGTTCTACATGCGTGTTTGTGCTTGTAGGACTAAATTAGTTTTAACGTTTAGGCCTGTGTGTATGCATGTCTCTCTCTCAGTGTGTAAGTAGTGTGTGATGATGCATATTACATGTATGACAGGGACCAAATGTAAAAGATTAAAATGCTTTGAAACCATAATTATATGTGTAATGTACTTTACTATGTAAAGCTATACCTGCAATCTGCTCCTCTGTTAGATGTTCAGCCTGAAAAAATTTGCACACTATTTTAGAAACAGAAACATCAGTTTTTTAACAGTTTTAACATTTTTTTAGTGAAATCCACTACCAATGACGAAATGCAACTAAACATCGCAAAAAGCAAGAAACACATTTTATAACGAGGATCATCCAATGTAAACCTATTTGTTATAAAACTTCTGTTAAAATCAAAATGTTAATTTTTCAAACAAATAATAACAAAGACGATTGGTAAACACAAATCTTCTGTCTAGTTCCTTGTCACATCTGTTATTGTGAGAGACATTGTGACAGACAGTTGTATTTCAGCAATGTAAATAATGGAATCTAGACCGTACCAACACATGGTTCATATTCTGAAAGTCCTGTGTTAACAGGAAAAGCCCCTATTCACCAAATCCTACCACATGGTTTTATCTTTCGACAAACAATACTGGTAGCAAGTGTGATCCGGAATATCCACGGGTTCATAAATCAACGACAAGCACGCTAACTTACCATGATGGTGCTGCTGGAGGCCTTCAGATCACTTATATCTGTCTTAACTTCCAGTGACCTACATGAGAGAATGGCGGAAGATTGTCTATTTAAGATGACTGTGTCATTGTTATTGCTGTACAAACTAACGATAGACACCCTTTCAACCATTGAAAGGCTTCTATAGATTCTAGTAAACGACTTCTTACCCTATTGACAGGCATTTAATATCTTTACAAAGGTTTTCTTTCACATCGGATACCAGTTCGAGCGAGATGGTCGCTATGCTGCACTGACATATGTTCTCGTGAGATTATATTGTATGTACCGTTTATTTGTTGTACATTTTTATGTTGTACTCTTTGTTCTGTTCGTGAAACTGGAGAAAACAACAAATGGTTTAATAAAGGTTTCATTTATAGTTCCATTAGAAAACTGCTAACGACTAACCTAGGTCCACAATCTGGAGCCAATCTAGTTTGTTGACAGTGAAACGTTTGCAATGCAGATACAGCACTTCATTGTTGCGCTGGGGTTCAAGATACAAATAATTCGAATTAACCGAGGTTCGACATAACTGAAAAATGAAAAAAAAAATAATACAAAGGGAAGAAGCTTTTAGTTTGATGCAACCTTACGTCGAAACATCACAATTCGACACAGGTGTTTCTGAATGTTCGATCGAATCTATGTTTTTATTATCGTATGTTGAAACCTCATTCACAACACTGTTCCAAATATTACTGTTCTTTCCGCGAATAATCTTTGCTTTGAACGTTTATCATTCAGAGTTTAACTTCAATGCATAAGCATCGCTTTCAGACATGTGGAGGATATTCTACATATAACGTCATAATGCTCTCAGGTACTTTGGTCTCAGGTACTTTCCTATTTCATCCATGCTTCTTTTTATTTCATGTTTTGATTTGTTTTATAAGCTGTTTTGTGTTCTTGTCTGATATATTTTTTCTGATTGTTGTTTTTCATTTTCTGGAGGATATTTGAATTGTGTATGTTTTCAGTTAAGAATGACTTAATCACCTCATCGAGAATACATGTCGCTACACAGTCGCTACTTAATAGTGATTAATTATTACATGACTATGTTGTAACAGTTGAAGAGTTCCAAATTATGACACTTGGCGATTATAATCTGATGAGAGACTATAGTTTCAGTTACACATTTTAACAATATTCCAGACACATTACAAGAGGGAATTTGGTGTATTTTCCCGGTACCAGGTACAAGATGACACCTGGTGAATATATTCGCATGAGACAGTTTGGTGTTGGTTACTTATAGCAATATTCCAGCCATATTTCAGCAGGAAGTAGGAGGATTAATGCCAGACCATCGGTTTGACTGGCCAGCGCTTAAATTACAAGGCTGACCTCCAAGTTATTCACAGACTTTGTGTTTCGATCAGTGTAAACGTTGTAATATCAGTTATTTAATGACATAGTTGTCTAAAGATCACACAGGCCCAAACACAATGGATCGAGTGAGTGAGGTTAGTTTAGTAACTCCAGCAATATATAAAGGGCACCAGAAATGGGCTTCACACATTGTATTCATGTGGGGAATCGAACCCAGGTCTAAGTCGAACTCTTTGACCGACCCAAAACAAAAAGGAAGCAAAGGGGATTATTAAATGCAATGGTGAATGAGTAGATTATAGACAAGTTTAAACATGTCCAGTTTTAATGGGGTCGGTTAGGTAGCACAGTGGTTAAAGCGTTTTCGATACCATGCCTTGGGACGATGTGCGAGGCCCATCTGGAGTCATCTTCTATGGCACTGCTGGAATATTGCTAAAAGCGGCGTAAAACCTTATTCTCTCACTTCTGACGGCATCATTATTTATAGTGAATGAAAGAAGGGCCATTGTAAAGTTGGCCATGGAAATACTTTCTCTGACTGTCAAGAAAACAGGAACAGGACATACAATACTCGAGCCGTCGCAGCTTTAGATGATATGCAGGTTGGTTTGCTGATTTTCGCCGCACTCGACAATGTTCCTGCTATATGGCGGCATGTCTGTAAATAATCGAGTCTGGACCATACAATCCACTTATCAGCATCATGAGCATCGATCTACGCAACTGGGATACGATGACGTGTGAACCAAGTCCTGGTCACCTGATTTCGTTAGTGGACTCTTACATCATATGTACATGACATCAGTCAGTAAATATTTAATCCATTCAGTGTAACACCGACATTCGTGAAAATGACTTCGTGAGTAGTATTACTCATAGAATTTAGAAACCACATGGATCGTAGAATCAATACACTTTGGTAAGTTCCTTTATTCAGTCAGAGTTACAGAATGTAATACTGGTTAAGCATATACACTAATCAGACCAGTCTCCAGGTGTAGGCCCCAGGTCTTCACACAAGGCACTGTGTCACAGTGTTCATGATCTATGTAAATCTAGGTCCATGAAGAAACTGCTGCCTTCGTCAGTTAACAGAGTGTATTCCATGAACCCGTCCCTGGACAGCTGCTACATGGAACATCACTTATTATTGCACATCATCTTAACGAATTCTGAAATAGAGAATGTCCATAATATTGATATTGTGTTAAAAGTATTAACGTATGTTAATTCTCTAGTGCTAAATGCAAATATTTATGTATTCATAAAATGTAATGAACAAACAAATTATGTCTTTCAACGACATTTAGAAGTTGTTATAGATGACCAAGATGTTTCATCGATTTCAGTTTCTTTATTCTTTATCACATAGCATCAGGTGATCCCGAAACACAGTGTGGGAAAGAATAAAGAAGATTAAGTCCATATGATATCTTGTGCAACAAACAAGTCGTACAACCAAAGATGTATTTTCGAAATTTATTTCTACATTCCTCCGTGTTAGACATGCATTTAAACCATCAGTTTAACCTACCTTCATAATTTACTTGTCCATCACCATCAATATCAGCCTCTTTGATCATTTCATCTACTTCCTCATCCGTCAACTTCTCGCCCAAGTTTGTCATGACATGCCTCAACTCAGCTGCACTGATGAAACCGTTGCCGTCCTTGTCGAAGACCCGAAAAGCTTCCCTAAGTTCCTCATCTGAATCGTTGTTGCCCATTTTCTTGGACATCATTGTAAGGAATTCGGGGAAATCTATTGTACCGTTGCCTACGAGCAAGAGTGGAGAGTCAGACCAATTCATGCATGGCAAATCGCTTTTCCTAACAATAGTGTAAACTCGTGGTTATTATCACTTTCGCTCCAAACCGTAACAAAGATGGAATAACAGCTTTTCCTGGCTGCAAACAGATAGCGTCTGGTATTTAATGGGAAGCCGTTGAAGACTTCATTAACTAGAGAAATGATTTGTAGCGCTATCATAATACCTCAATGCACAATAATGCGATATTAATGTTCGTAACCATGCATTGTATCAAATTGTTTTTATTTGTCCCATATCATGCACCATCGAGATAAATAGACTCACCATCAGCATCTACTTCGTTGATCATGTCTTGCAACTCTGCTTCTGTAGGGTTCTGACCTAGTGACCTCATGACGGTTCCCAACTCTTTGGTTGTAATGGTGCCATCACCGTCTTTGTCGAAAAGGCTGAAGGCTTCTTTGAATTCTGCAAGTACATAGACATAAATGAGGAGCCTAAGATAGAAAGATAGTCATGGCTGCTGATCACACCGTCTCGTGGTGTAGATTTTAAATATAATAGCAAACCGGTTTATTTTGAATTCAGATTTTAAAATTTTGTGATGAAGGGCAAGGGGTTGACAACCTACCAGCTATCTGTTCTTCTGTTAACTGCACTTGTTGATCAGCCTGAATTACAAACCAAAACACACTCAATCAATCAACAGAAGCAAAAATAAACCGACATCTTCGACATCTAGAAGTCATCCCTCTTAACATGGAATATGAATTGATTGAGTCAAGGGCAGACACAGAAAACTAACATGACACCCACTCCCGAAATATACCCCAAACTAAACTCATACCATTGAAATTAAACCACAAAGGATTTTCTATACTGTGCAGCTTGCAATATGTTCCTGTGAGCTTAATGTACCCCTTTATAGTCTCCGTTTGAATGTAAGCTACAACAAAATGTCTCGAAATGTTCAAACAAACGCCAGTACACTAGTGCATACATGTGAGAAAGGGGTACAATTTGAAAAACATACTTCATAATAGCGTTTTAAAAGTACCATACATACCATTTTATATGAAGAAACCTCGATCTCCCCGGTGCTGTACCTTCCACTCCGACTGACCCGACCGATTATGTTAGAATACACCGACAAATACGGTTACCTTCACATTCAGCCAGGTGTTGAAGGGGAAGTGTGCATTGAGGAACCCAGAAAGGCTGTTGGGGAAGCCATTCTCTTCTCACTTAGCCTTACAATGGACGCGTATGCTGTTGGCAACTGGTGTCACTAGGCTCAGAAAAACAGCCTAGTTGTGTAGAAGTTGCTAACAACATTGAATAGAGACATCAATCCCTTTCACTCGTTGAAGCATGAAATGAAAGGGTTAATATTTCTGTGAGCTTTTTTATTTTAATTGATATAGACTTTCTTGGTTTGTTTATAACTAGATGCACTGTCTTATCATCTTTACCCTGATGAATATTGTTACAATTTATTGTTTTAATTTGAAATTCACAGAACGTGTTCTCTGTCTAAAGAAAGGAATGCACATACTAACATGTTTGTCTCTAAAATTATAAAGTTCAAACCAAAAGATCTAGTAACCTTGTGGGTGTATTTTATTGCACTTCTTCGTATCCATTGCAAGCATAATGTGAAAGTTGGAGAAAAGACGTACATGCCACGGCAGGCTTGAGGTCAAAACGCTCGAGCGTCCGATTCCCTTTAACTGTACAATGCGCGAAGCCCATTTCTTGAATCCAGACAAACTGCGATAATGTTGCCAAAGGCGGCGTAAAAGACTATTCACTCTTTTAAATGAAACTGATTTAAGCACGTCGTCAATGCGGCTTCACGTTTCCGTTCCTGTAACAGTCCTGTTGCTTTAAAGACTTTAATAATGAACAAAGACACCCAGTTACATGCAGGGTTTATTCTGCGAAACATCTGCAAACATACTGAACTAGAGCAAACATGGAAAGGCTATTGGCGCGCCTATATAAGACGACGATTTGCTATGTACATAGTGTTGTTCGTTTCATAACGATGTTTTCCTGATCGTCAATGTTAGCATAGCTCGGCTTTAGTACCGTTATACAGTTTCGTCTAATCTGATAGTGACGTAGCCTTAGGTGCAATCTAATGAACATCAACGCTAAAACATTCGTCACAGCAACTAATGAAATCCAACACATCGACAACAGCAACAACTGGAATCATAACATCATCATCACCATCATCATCACCAACAGCAACAAATAGTTGTTTGTGTCCCACTGTCCTTTACACGTTAGGCAATCAGTGATTTATTTTGTCATCATCATCTTGACGAATTCTGGAAAAGATCACAAATATAGAGTCTGAAGCTGTGGAAAATCAGTCAAAATAACATGTTTGGACGCCTTGTTAATTTACACATAATAAACAGTTCAATAAACAAAATCATTATTCACTATCGCATGACTATACTACCTAGAAAATGTTAAATATTATATTAAAAGCATACAGACTTCCATTTGTTTGTCATATTTTGACAGGTATATTATGTCATATATAGATGTATATATATATGTCTCATATATTGCTATGAGAGCGGCTTTTCGGTGTAGATACTAGCCTAACTTGTTCACCCATATATTGTCATCCTTTCTTAGATTCCAAATGCCTTTCAAAGAAGTTATGTCATGTCCAGTAAACTGTACTACACACTCAACTCCAACCAGTTGTGAAGTTTAGAACAATTCGTATACAAGTCACTGAAGGAGTCAAGTTACCTTCCAAATTGTCTTGTCCAATACCAGTAGTATGCGCTTCATCATATCATTTGATTCACTTAATTTAAATTTGACTGTAGAATTAATTTATCATCTTTCAGAATTCTGAAACATTAATATACACCACTTATAAGTAGTAACCTACCTTCATAATTTACTTGTCCATCACCGTCACGATCAGCTTCCCTGATCATTTCATCTACTTCCTCGTCCGTCAACTTCTCGCCCAAGTTTGTCATGACATGCCTCAACTCAGCTGCACTGATGAAACCATTGCCGTCTTTGTCGAACACTCGGAATGCTTCTCTAATTTCTTCATCACCATCACTTTCCTTCATCTTCTTGGACATCATGGCAAGGAATTCGGGGAAGTCAATTGTTCCATTGCCTGTGGTATGAATAAACATCATATGACCATAAAGATCATGGGTGACAACTTTTTCAAATTATGATACGACGCTTAGTTATGGACTATACCTGTAATTAAATCGTTTGCAAATGAAACATATCAATAAGGATATAACTCTCAGAAAAGGGCTTATTGTTTACAAATGAATTTTACATTATCCGAGGTTGACTTGATGTATTCAGTTTGAGCAATGTATGGTAAAATTATCATTTTGTCTCGACAAAAAAAAACATTGTGACTCCATATGGCTTCAACTGACAAATCATCATTTGAGAATCGATAAACTGCACATTGCAAATGTCGGTGCGTTATGAGAGACACTTATGGATGGAATAGTTAAGTGCTTGTTCAACATTACTCACGATTATGTAATAGAATCAAATTCGCTGATGTTATTAACATGTCACCATTGATTTTTCTTATTTGAAACTGTATGCTTGAACTCTCAAGCGTTTTTGCCTGCTCTTTATGCAAGGTTTGATTTATGAAATCACTCGGCAGAAAAACCTCTGTGTACCCACTTTGATGTCCTTTTCGTTGATACACCCCGATCATCACTATAGTGATTCCAAAAGACATTTTCAGGATATTGTCTATACTGTACAAGGAAGTCTCTTTCAGTGGAGTTGACTTATGATAGAAAGGCCTTTGTTGCTTGTATGTGTACTATAGTGCTAAAGTTGACTGCAAACATATATATGTGGATCTTAGCGTTAGTCTTTGAGCTAATACTCCTAAAAGACATTTTATAATTACTTAATGCCTATTTTGTTCGGTTTTAAAGCTGCATGTTGGCCTGCCGATGCAGAAAATATGGTAGCAGGTAGTGGTACAGTAACTTGTAGCAGCCTAAAAGGAGGTAGGTGTGTAGGACTTTCCAACATTGAGTGAATATGTTTTTGAGTGAATATATTTTTTCACACATTATACCAGCTTGAGGAATCGAACCGAGTTTTCTGAGTTTGGAAGGAAAACGTGAACCATTAGGTCCCCAGCTTTCCCCTTGTTAATACAAATATGTTTTCGCATGGTGTAAAGATCTGTCATCTACTCACAATCCGCATCCACCTCGCCGATCATGTCTTGTAGTTCTGCTTCAGTTGGGTTCTGCCCCAGGGACCTCATGACTGTTCCAAGTTCAGTCGTTGTGATGCTTCCGTCTCCATCCTTGTCGAAAAGACTGAAGGCCTCTTTGAATTCTGAATGATATATGGCGACATGTAGAAACAATTTTAAACATCATTTCAGATTTTACTTAAACAAATTTGATTCGCATTATTTTTTCTTTATAGTTTATATTAATTATACGTTTTTGTTTCATTGAGATGCCTGTAAAATCACATGGAACTTCTTGATAAAAACACACTTGTATGCAAAAGGAATTGCATGAACGTGCTTAGCATCTACAGAAAAAATGACTGTATTAAAGGACAATAAACTACACAATAAAAGTAATAAACATATGACATATATTAACATAATGTTTATGATATACATGTTTGAAAGACGTTTCATGTCTTCCACTTCTGATTTGTGTCAACTTATCAAGTTTGAAAAGATTCTCATACTTCTCTTTCGAATGTGAGGTCCAGTTTTTAAAAGTATTAAATGCTTAAAAGTGACTTGATTGTATTACATCATAGGTTGTCTTTAATATTAATTTCGCATAATGATGACAGGCTGCCAACACATTCCAGACGCCGCTATTCTCCGTGAGGAGTCGCCTCCCTTTGGTGTGTACTGGACGATCAAAGGTTCAAATGATCTTGTAGGTGGGTTACTCTAAGGACCTACTACAGTTTGGATTTTCTCTGACATCAAGCTGGCTAGCCTTGATATAAATGACTTTCTGTTCAAACTGGATTGCAAGTATAAGAAAATTCACTCGCAATTAATCAACGACCACTTACCTGCAATCTGTTCTTCAGTAAGTAAATCCGCGGACTGCTGAAATAATTATAATAATAATAATAATAGTTAGAATGTATGCACTTCGTCCATGTACAAGGTGAGCTAAGATTATAACCCAAGGCAACTGATCAGTGTGGACTCCAGACTTATGGTTAATCGGGTAGCCAATCAGTGCAGGGTAACAAGAGACAACCTGGAACAAAGTCAGCTGAGTTGAGACTACATGGGTTGCATGTGCTTGGTTTGTTAGGAGGAGTGAGTTATTGAAACTCTGCTTTCAAACATAACCCAAACCGACGTTGCTCAGATGACCAACTGATTTGTGACCTATGCTTTTTGTCCAGGTCTTCGTACCACCAACAGAATATCCATCTACTATGTATGTAATCGTGGAAAATATCAAATAAGCGTTAATTTCAAATTGCAACCATTGTCGCGACGAAAATCCCTCACATTCAACACTCGAATCAATACTATAGGGTGAGAGAAGGTATTTTCTTGACAACCTAATATAGTGAAAACGGTTATAACGGTTTCCCCAAAAATACACTGAAAATGAAAGGACGAAATGAACTGTGATGCCCGTATAAATAACATCACTCTCGGAGAACCATGTATGTTTCATTTTTCATTTTTAGGTAAATTAAAACACCATAGTTTCCGATTACCGGACAGATTGTGTCATAATAAGTGTGTCTTTTCTATTGCTTTAGTTGTTTACACAGTCCGTTCAATGAAAACATCTTCAAATATGTCAGTTGAGCACTCGATGGGAACAAATAACACCAGCCTTCTTACTCTGTTCTAGATTGAAATAAATTCAATGGTCTTATTTATTTACAAGTGTATCAAGTAACGATTTGACACTTACCATGATGTTTCTGGGCGGTAGCTACACTGGCGAAGCCTCAAGGAACGAAACAAAACTGGCAGTGTGATACACCGTCCTCTCGACACGTTTAACAGATTAAAACATGTGTTGAACCTTTCAATAGAAAATAGACTTTCGCTATTCAAGTGGTGCTGGTACAGTCATAGAAATTATTTTAATCCGGTCAATTGACAGTTTGAAACGTTTTTGTCAGTCTTTAAAGCCATGAATAAGAAGATTGTACCGTCGTGGAGTATTGAAATTCTATCACCCAACGACTCACTTGAGCTTACAGAATATGAATTGAAATGTTGATTCAAATACCCATTGTATATCTTAAGAATATGCTTCTATTTGCTGTTGATATGCCACACATTAAAGTGTTCTCATATTTTCAAGTGAGAGTAGCGACAGAATTCCTATTTCGATTTGTTACAGGTCCTCGTTTCTGGGAGCCACTGGACAAGGAGATACAGAGGGTCTCTCTACGGCTCAGTTCAGTTTCTTGGTTATTTATAAAATCCCTCGGCTTTAAAATTTCACTCTTACGTAACGAAAGAACTTGAAGTGGTTAAAGCACACAATCTTGTTTTATAGTCAATTTCCAAATGAAACGAGTGAAAAAAAATGTATAGTTCGATAGAGTTGAGAAGGCCCCGTGGAGTGCAAACATGTTTCAGACTGTATGTAATTGACATAAAATTCTCCAAAAGACGATAGTATTTATTTGAGGAGGATGATCATGGCTGTTATAAGTAAATGAATTCAGCAGTCTTAAATTTGTACAAGATGTTTAACATGAATCACATTTATCCATTACAAGATGTTACTCATAAGATCGTGAACAGCAAGAAGGTATGAACTTGTTGCATTCAAGAGTGCCTGTAGAAAAACTGGTGCATAATAGCTGTTATGCATTAAAATCTAACACCTTGAGACTTCATTTCAACAAATTATGTAAATACCATATGGTGCAGACATGTAGATGTTAAGCAGCAAAGGGGAAGAGTGATATATCAGCGAACTCTTGAATGTGACAATATCTGCTTCTTACATATCTGGGGTATGATTACTGTTATTTAGCAAATAGCTGGACTTTATGTTTCATCGAATTCTAATATCAACGTTTGATGCTATACCGGACCGTTGCGGCACTAAAGAACCCCTCGGGGAAGTCACACCGCAACGCTCGGGGGAGTCACGACGGCCGCCGAGTAGGAGGGCCGCCGAGGTGAGCGCGGAAGTTTGGGGCGCGAGCCTGAGTGGAGCCGCCTCTAGTGCAGATATTGGTGGTAGGCAGGCAATGATGCATCAGTGGTGAAGAGGTAGCGCGACATATGAACTAAGTCTTGTGTACAAGAATATGAGTTGTATATCCGGGGCCCGTTTCACAAAACTCTCGTAAGCCTAAGGTCTCGTAACTTTTCTCGTAGCAATGGCACCTCCTATACTGAAACATAGAAAGCAGGAATGCTACGAGGAAAGTTACGAGATCTTAGGCTTACGAGAGTTTTGTGAAACGGGCCCCAGGTGTATAATAACTGCTAGTTTATGAATAGCTGGACTTTCCACAAATTCTAATATCAACATTTGGTGCAAACATGCATCTGAACACAATACGGCAAGGACAAAGCAATGATGAAGAGTGACAAATGACATAAGTCATGTATCCAAGAATACCAGTTGCATACCTGGTGTATGATTAATGTTATTTATTAAATAGTTGGATGTTATGTTTCAACAAATGCTAACATTTGGTGTAGGCATGCAACTTATCACACTCGGGCAATTTTACACATCAATGGTAAAGAGCCACATATGAACAAAGCCTTGTAAACAGGAATATCAGTTACATATCCGTTGTATGATTACTGTAATGTATTAAATAGCTGGAGTTGTCACACTAAGGCAATTATACATCGATGGTGAAGAGCGACATTCTAAATAAGGCTATATACAGGAATATCAGTAAACATATCAGGATCTCCTTTCACAAAGCACTAAGATGATCGTAGGTCATTAAGGTAACCTAAGTGCAATGTTAAAGAAGTGAGTTATCCGTAGGTTATCCGTAGTTAAGGTTGATTTGTGAAAGGAAAGAGTATATGTTTGTAAACGTGTGTTTGGAAGATCCATTGGATCCTTTATGTCTGCAAGGGTATGTTGAAGGTGTCTTGCTACACAAACGTATATGTAACTGGCATTTCCACTGCTGTTGTTCTACGTGATAGATCAGTACCTATTAGTTGGTGATCTACATGATGGGTCCGTGTTTTGTATCTGTTGTTCGATGTGATAGGTCAGCATCTAGTACCTATTCTATGTGATGGTTCAGCATCTAGTACATGTTGTTCTATTTTATGGATCAGTATCTAGAATATGTCGTTCTAAGTGATAGGTCAGTATCTAGTATCTGTTGTTCTATGTGATAGGTCAGCATCTAGTACCTGATCTATGTGATGGATCAATATTTAGTACCTGTCCTATGTTATTGGTCAGTATCTGGTATATGTTGTTCTATGTGATGGATCAGCATCTGGTATATGTTGTTCTATGTGATGGATCAGCATCTGGTATCTGTTGATCTATGTGATGGATCAGCATCTGGTATATGTTGTTCTATGTGATGGATCAGCATCTAGTATATGTTGTTCTCTGTGATGGGTCAGTATCTAGTATCTGCTGTTCTATATAATGGGTCAGTTTCTAGTATCTACTGTTCAAAGTAATGGGGTCGTATATAGTGTTTGTTGTTCTTTCTGATGGATTAGTATTTAGTATCTGTTGATCTATGTGATGGATCAGCATCTAATATCTGTTGATCTATGTGATGGTATCTAGAGATCAATGTAATTGATCCATATCTGGTATCTGGTATATGCGAATACTCATCAAAATATCTCCTGATAAATTGGTCTTCTATTTCTTCTGTGTGAGGGCAGGGGTTGTTTGTATCCTTGTAAATGTTTTGTATCGAAACACGCGCACACACAGACACACACGCACACACGCGCGCATTCAAGAGTGGCACGTTTATTCTAAGTCAAGAATTTGCTATGATGTCTGAGCGTCAAAGATCCGTATCTTTGATTTGGGGAGGAAGAAGGTCAGTGTTAAACTTATTTACAACTATTTCAATTAGGGTCTCTGTTCCAATTTATTGTAATTAGGAGAAATATATTGAAACATAACAAACAGTATTTGAAGTCATACATTTGGTTTATTGAAACACATGCACTTGATGTAGGGCGGCGTTCTTCACAAGAACAAAGTGTCCTAAACTTCGGTAGCACCCATTTATGTTCACCAGAAAAATGTCCATTTACACTGCCATAAATCCGTTCGAATAGAATGAGCATCAGGCGGCCCCTCTGAGTCACTTAGACATCATCAACTTCACAAATTCTGAAAACAAACCCTTGTGTACATGTATATGAGTATCTGTTTTCAAACTTGCTATCAACGAAAA
This sequence comes from Haliotis asinina, assembly GCF_037392515.1. Taxonomy (NCBI): domain Eukaryota; kingdom Metazoa; phylum Mollusca; class Gastropoda; order Lepetellida; family Haliotidae; genus Haliotis; species Haliotis asinina. The sequence continues at coordinate 54,641,812 of NC_090287.1, forward strand.
TTGGATCTAATAAAAAACAGAATACTATATACGGCTTCTTAAAAGTTTTACTTTACTACCGTATCATTGCTATGTTTTACAGAATAAAAATAATATGCAGTAGAGAGGGTGCGGACCAGACAATCCAGTGATCAACAGCGAGAGCATCGAATTACACAAATGGGAACCGATGACGTCAGCATGGGTTCCTGGATACCAATTCTACGCGTATGCATCAATGTACAGTGAAAGTTGTCAAAACTAGCATCTCTCCAGTCCGGCAGGTTGTCAACATGAAATCATGAAATCTCTGTCCGGTCCTCGTGTTCTTTTATCATTGGCTCTACTAGACAGCCGGTTTAGACAGCTTCCACTGTGTTATGTAAATGGTCATGAAGGACCCTACCTTCGTAGTTTATTTTCCCATCCCCGTTACTATCTGCTGTCTTCATCATCTCCTCGGCCTCCTCCTCTGTCAGCTTCTCTCCCAGGTTTGTCATGACGTGCCTCAGTTCAGACGTACTGATGTAACCATTCCGGTCCTTGTCGAACACTTGGAAAGCTTCATAAAGTTCTTCTCTAGGGTTCTCATCTTTCATCCTCTTAGACATCATGTTTAGAAATTCCGGAAACTCAAGAGTGCCATTCCCTATAGAAATCGAAAACGAAATCGTTTATTTAAAGTCTTTTTATAGATCAAAAAATGTTAAGACAGTGAGCATCGTAAATATACACATTCAACAGGTAATGTTTTGACACCAGGTGCCCCAGTTTGTCGTATAAAGGATTAGGTTTATATATTATTCGTCTAATTTCATTATGCCATTTCCAACCTATGGGATCTCTTATGGCACATAATTGAACCAGATAACTCTCTAATTTTGATGTTCCTGGGCTTCCAACTTGTAAGGACAGATAAACGATTATGAATTTCCTGAGGCACAAGCGTTTCCTTAGCCACAGATCAGTCATTCTCATTACGAAAACACGTCCAAACACCTAAGTTTTATGTTGAAAGAAACTAGTCACTTACCATTTTCGTCAAGTTCAGTGATCATTTCTTGCAACTCAGCTTCCGTTGGATTCTGGCCTAATGACCTCATGACGCTGCCCAACTCTCTCGTTGTGATCATTCCGTCGTCGTCCTTGTCAAAAAGGCCAAATGCCTCTTGTATTTCTGAAATGGTGAAACAGATAGGTGGATAGACAGACAGACAGACAGACAGACAGATTCGGTCTAATTACGATTGTGCAGCTTCAAGAAACGTGATTTTCTTATATTCTGAGTAGTAATTGGCATGGTTGCCTCTTCGCAATTGCACCATGTCATCAGTTACTTGTTGTGTTCCATGCATATTCACCATTATTTACACCTGCACGCATAATGGATAATCTAATTTATTGGCTTTCAATAGATTCTCATAAGCCATTTCAGACTGACTAGTATCACAAGTTCATCTGCATAGATTCCATTGAAACAGCATAAACCGATAAAACGACATGCCACTGCACCTGCAATTTGTTCCTGTGTCAGGACGTCTGCCTGAAAAGGAATAAAATATGTTCAGAATGCAAATTCTTGGAATATTCATGCTGGTTTCCATGCAACCAGATAACGAATTATGTTACGTGTCAATAGCAGTTTATTGGTACCATTTTATTATTGTGAAAATAACCAATTGTCAGAATAACCAAATATTGTGTGGAATAGTCTTAATTTGTCTAGGAAACCCTTAATTTTGGAATAACTCTACTTACCATGGTATCTACAGGTGCTTCTCGTACAAGTGTCGTCTCAGGAATACACCATCAAAATGTCCACCTGTCTCACAGTTATACTGGCATATTCAACACTTATAATGTGATTATGAGCACATGAAGGTAGAATAGAAAACATGCAATTCATATGTTAAAAGAAGTTCAGACAGACAGTCACTCGAGACATCTTTTGTGAACACTTTGCAGGTTGAATTTGTAAAGGTGTTGGAGATCGTGAGTGTATGCTTTCAGTGCAAAGTTTTCTTTTATGGGTTTCGAATGCGTTCAACAGACAGTGCTTACATTCAGTATGTTAAACAGTGTATGTGATAGATGTTTTGTGTTGTGTGGGTCTATTACGAGTGAAGCATTGTACGCTGAACTAATGGTAATACGTGTGAACCTAGTGTGAACGTGTCTAAACATTTATTAGTGAGTCAGTTGGGTTTTACGTCGTTTTTAGCAATAAACCTGGGGACACCATAAATGACCTTCATGCAATGTACCAATGTAAGGAATTGAACCCGTGTCTTCGGCGTGCCGAACGAACGCTTTAACCACTGGGCTACACTCCCGTCCAAGAAACGTTAGCATAAGGATGTCGATGATTTTTTGGCAACCCTGTAGATTTCACATCTCAACCAAAATTGGAAGCGAACGTTATATATCAAGTTTTCGTGCCAAGAACTCTTCTTGTCAACCCAATGTCACAGTTTCAATGGTTGACCACTCAACCAACCGCCAAGTCAACCACTAACGCTTAACAACCCACCAGCAGCCACTCACTCACACTGTAATGGATGTCTCATAAAGAGAAATCCACCATATGCACACTCACTCAACCACTCACCCAACCAACCGACTACATTGCCATTGACTCAACCATACAACCATTTACTCAAACACCCCACTAATCAACCAACAACTGCCTCAACCAAATACTCACTCTAACACTTACCAACTCACTAACAATCATTCACATTGAAATGGATGTACAAGAGAATCAACATTTAGTATTGTAAGGCTATAAGAACACTTGTCTTACACAAAGGAATGGGATCCGAAATGTGCATTCACTCACGCAACCACACACTCATCCATACAACCACACAACCACCCACTTAACCCTCAAGCATACAGTTATTTACTCAACCCCAGCACCACTCAACTAACCCCTAACCCAACCACTCAAATACTCACTCCAGCGCTTAACAACCCAACAACAAGCACTCATTTACATTGAAATTCATGCAGAAAAAAACTCCCCATTTCCACTCATTCAACCACACAACCAACGAAACAACCACACAACCACTCACTTTGCCACTCAACCATACTACCATTTACTCAACTACATGACCGCTCAACCAAACACTAATCCAACCTCTTGAATACTCGCATTAACACTGAACAACCCGCCAACAATAACAATAATTACTGAAATGGACAAAACCATATGCACTCACTCAGCCTTACAGCCTCACACTTAACCATTTAACAGTTTAATCAACCTCTCAAAGTCCCAACATCTCAACCTTCCCACCACTATTTCAACCACTCAAACACTCAACCACTCAACCACCCAAATAGTAACAACAACGCAGTCTAGACTACTGTCCGACTCCCATTTTTTATGGACTTTGTGTGCGGGCGATTTGGTGCCTAAATCGGACTGGGTGGGTTCGAATCCCGGATGGATCTCATTTGGAAAAACACTAGAATTTGTAGGTTACTAAGAAAGTGTAATTCCCATTATGGCTTTCGTTACATTTGACCACTTTCTAAATGACATTGCGTGAACACTGAAGTACTCAAACTAACACTTAACAACACACCAACAACCACTCACTGAAATTGAAATGGACAAAAGAATTCATCATATGGACTAATTCAGCACTTACAGAAATTTTGCACTTTATGGCTATGAAAAAACTTGCCCACTCTGTTGTTGATACATGCATTCACTTAACCAAAAGCGTGACACTGCTTGTACCACTCCGATGATTATCCGGTATGGACAAGTTTGGACATTTTACGTTGAATCCAATTCAGTACTTTCAAAACCAACAAAGCATAGCAAGAAAATACGTATTTCAATGCGTTTATTATGATCTTCATACATGCTGAGATGACATGAGAGACATGGAATGTCATGGATATCAATGTGTCCTTTTACTGGCTGATTCCGTTTGATGAATCTACCATCTACAGGATTTCTCTAGGCCCACATGGCCTTCAGTAACACAGAGTTTATATTCTTCATCCTCTCGAATTCACTTTGACTTCATCATCTTTACAAATTCTGAAATGTAATGATACATCACATATCATATGCTCATTCTAGTAGCATAAGTTCATCATAATACCATACGTTCATGATAACATATGCTTTGGATTCACTATTGCGTTTCACGGACCAAACCATAGTAGCATATGTTCATCATAATGCCATATGTTCATCATAGTAGCATATGTTCATCATAATGCCATATGTTCATCATAGTTGCATATGTTCATCATAATGCCATATGTTCATCATAGTTGCATGTGTTCATCATAATGTCATACGTTCATCATTGTAACATATGTTCATCATAATGCCATATATTCATCATAGTAGCATATGTTCATCATAATGTCATATGTTCATCATAGTAGCATATGTTCATCATAATGTCATATGTTCGCCATAGTGGCATATGTTCATCATAATGTCATATGTTCACCATAGTAGCATATGTTCATCATAATGTCATATGTTCATCATAGTAGCATATGTTCATCATAATGCCATATGTTCATCATAGCATCATGTGTTCATTAGTTTTTGGTCAAATAAACAGCGTTTGCGATAATGTGCTATACGATCTGTGAGCGGTGTAGCCAGCAAATCTTCTGAGTGAAAATTTCACACCCTCACTCGGCAGTTACACATAATGGTGGCCATAATTTTAAAATCACTATTACGTTACACGGATGAAACCAGATTGACACAACATCTATGTTCTTTGCTTTCCTAGCCATTCGTCGAGTTCAAGTACAAGGTCAAGATGACGGTCTATATTTAGAAGATAACGCTACTCCATTTTATAAATTGGGGTCCCTTATGGTTGATATATGACCGCTAAATGTACTTTATCATTCGCCGAGAGAGAAGGTCAAGGTAAAGATGACAGTATGATCAAGAACTTTTCAAGAGTGTGAATTGCTCACCTTCGTAGTCGACCTCTCCATTCCCATCAGCATCGGCCTCGTTGATCATCTCGTCGATTTCTTCTTCAGTCCAAGTCTCGCCCATATTTACCAGAAACGTCCTGACTTCTGCCGCGCTGATGGAACCATCTCCGTCCTTGTCAAAGAGTCGGAAGGCAGCTTTGTACTCTTCTTCACTATCTTCAGCCTCCTCATCTTCCTCCTCCTCGTCTTCTTCCTCCTCCTCATTGAGCTTATATGACATCATGCTCAGAAACCGAGGAAGGTCTATTTTGCCCTTTCCTGAGAAGATTAAACGAAGCATAATTTATCAGTTAAGCGGCATCAGAGGTAATATGGTATATTTTGCATGTTCCCTGATATCCATGTCCATACTTTTGTCAATACTGGGCCACTTTTAAGTACTGTACGTCTTTTGCGATATCAACCTTATCTTGATTTGCTATTTCTGTCTCTTGCTTTACTTCTACAAATCCTGCAATGAACTTAGACAGCATTAAACATTTGATCATACAGGTTTAGATTCATTTTCTCAAACGAAATGATGATGTAATTCCCTAGTCTCACCGCTTTTGCCGCAGATGATTCGGTTTCTCGGTATTTCTTCGGCTGGTTTGATGCTGCCTTTAAGGATGCTGATGTTTAGGTAAGATCGGTAATACTATAGTGATGAATTAAAAACATAGTAAAACATTACAACAGAGTACAACATTATTATTCGTACCATCAGGATCCGCTTCACTGATCATGTCCTTAAGCTCAGCATCTGGCACCTCCAGCTTTAGTTTTGTCAATACAGCTCCCAGCGTCTCGTTTGGTATAGTTCCGTCATCGTTGTCACTGAACTCTTTGAAGGCTTTCGTCAAATCTGCGGATATGTAGAATGCAGATTATCGTACAGAGTGATTATCATACTGGCATTGCAACATATAAAAAGCATAATGTTACCACTGTAAAAGACGAGTCGTTAATATGGTAAAGAACATCAGTACATATACACCTGTGGAGAACTGAGAATATTTAATCATTAATTGCTTCATGATACCTGATACATTATTTCATCCTGTGATCTGTCATCATGCTCTCATGATATCAGTCACTGGATTACCTGGTCCAGACTAAATATATAGAGACCATTGTCATAGTGCTTAATATTACTAAATGCGATGGTAAACAGACAAACAATCATATACATCCGATATGGTCGGGATGGTACAGACGACCATACTTTAGGAAAGTGTAGGGAAATAGTTTCGTCGTCTGTATTTACAATCAGATCAATGTCATGAACAATTAAGTTGTATATGCCTGAAGGTCAGGGTCACATGTACTGGTAGTGGTACACTTGAATACGAATATGTATACCTTTATTTTCATAGAGAAACAGATAGCATATCATATCATATCCTATTCATATTAATATGACCTCAAAACGATATATTAAGATTGCATTGTAGCTCGTCATGATAATGGAGTCAATAGCGTTAACAGAATGAAGATCCGTTCTGCTTATTTAGACAATTGGTATCAAATCCATTACCTTCAAGCTGTTCCTCCGTTAGCTCGTGTTCAGATTGCTAAAACAAATGAGAAATTGCATTACGTCAGCTGTGTCTGACAAGGTTATTGACACCTACGTTACACTTTAAATATGCACGTTAACACATATAAATGTTCACACATTAATTATGTATCTAAGCGCATTATTAACGTTTCGAAACTCAAAGTAAATTCTCTGCTTACCATCGTGTCTACAGGTGCTACTTGCACAGGTGTAGCTGTTAGAATACAAACCCAAAATGGCAGACTGCCTGTCTGTGTTCTCTGTATGCTCCAACATTTATACACCCTTTAGCAAAGTCTCTATAGATCATAGACTGCTATGATTCAGGTAAGAAAAAAACAGTTGTAACGGTAATGTTGACAATGAAAGAGAGAGCACGTCTTTTGTGACTGTGTAAGTCTATGCTGGAGACTTAGTAAGTGTGTAAGCATTTGGATCGGTAATGCCAAGCCTTTGCTGGCAGCACAAAGGCTACATTGAAACCTGTAATGCGTGGCTTAAATCGCTATGGTGTGGTTCAAACTTGCAATGTTAACTTTCTATACACAGTAAAATTGTTATGACCAATGTGAATAATAGTTATTCGAGGTGTCTGGATATATATATGCACCCTACAAAGTCACATATGTCAGTTTGAACTCTCACATGTGGTATGGCTGGAGCATGGTATTTGTATGTGTGTCATATACTGTCTATCATGATTATAGTGATACTAAACACGTAGGGCATCCATTTATGTTGTTTCTACAAGAGGCTTGGTGGGTGTGGACACAGTTGGCAAAGTATTTCCAGAATTATTGGTATCATAACTGTCAGTGTAAACACCATGGTAGTCTATTCAATAAGGCGCATGTGTATGAACCTAGCACTCCCAAACACACACTAGTCTCAATAGAACAGAAGACTGAGGTAGAGCAAAACTCAAGTAGAACAGAAGATTGAAGTACAGCAGCACAGAGTTGATGTAGTCCGGAAGAAATAATGTGAGCAGTTTTGTTGGAAATACAAGTCACTAACTTAATGTGTATCGGGGTAATAAACATAAGGAATATAGTATAAGGAACGAGAAGAACAACTACTTGACATCAAGTAAACATTTTAACGTATATTTATTCCACAACAACCCTCAGTAAACTGTACACATGGATATTAATTTTGTGTAACTTCAGCAAGACAGAAGACCTTTGACCGTTTTAATTGTATGACGGAATGGAAGTATGTTTTTATAGATGATAATCACACTCAGTGCTCGAATATACATCCCGCGTTCTCTGTGACGGATAGGGTACAAGACCCACAAGTATATACACTCAAAATGAAGCACATGGCTAAACACACAACGAGCTGGTATGAAGACGCACAGAACGGCACTAGTTCTTCATCATCCTCACGAATTCTGCAAGAACAATATTTACAATGTAATGTAAATATATATGAATGTAAATATATGGCACTCTTTATACAGCACTCGCGTTGGCCAAACTTGAGAAGGTCCAGAAGGCATTGGACCCAGTGATTTAGTGTATATTTTTCAAGTCTAGCTGTATTTCTAATTCATTAATTGTCATGGCTGATGTTAGAATAAATATCCTAAATGAGATCTGAGTATAATGTAGACACATTTAGAAATAAAACATTCTAACCAAACCTTATTGCTTCAGGACTTTCTCTTGTCTTTGAAATGTATTATGTGTTTCTAATCGAGCAGTTGAATTATCTCTCGCATTTCACGGATCTAGAACTGTTCTGCATGTACTCTTTTGATTGGTAGTATCGAATCATTGAGCGCCAGCACCGTACATTCCATTTATATGCCCATATAACAGCAACAGAATGTGAGAACACAATTAATGCAGTTGAATTTTCGTGATATCCTACCTGTAAGTTTAGCAAATCATTTATGTACGTGCTCAGTTGCACTATCATTCTGTAAAGTCATTAAAATACTACAAAGCAATACAACATGTACTGTTGAACACACCGGCTCAAAAGCAATCAAAATGTTACTCGGTTGAAAACAGTCGTCCAGAGCACTGCAACTTAAGGTCTCAAAGACATATTACATTCAAAAGATGTTGGGGACATTTGATTTACAAGACTGATAAACTACAAATGATGGGAACAAAGAGGAAACAGATGATAAAGAGGAATGAAGGTAAATGTGACACATTAGTCCACTACATTACTTCTTCTCATATGCACTGGCTAGTGGCATGCTCGCCACTTGGAAGATCCCCTACCTTTTCAATGGTGTATCGGATACCTATTCCAATTATATAACCATTGAAAATACGTTCCTCGTTTCTCATATGTCTAACCAATACCTATGTGTGTATACCATATTTTGCCCGGCAGCGTACTACAGTTTTATTTCAAATGTCATTTCTATGTTTGCCGTTAAACATTTGTTATAGTAGTATATGGGGTTAATATCTATTGCGGTCCTGTTTAAGAATTTTAAGCTTTCATTCTGCGGACAGGCAATCATGATAACAATTTTACCATCATAATCTACTTGTCCATCGCCATTGGTGTCCGCTTCCTTGATCATGTCGTCGACTTCTTCGTCCGTCAACTTCTCGCCCAAGTTTGTCATGACATGCCTCAACTCAGCTGCACTGATGAAACCGTTGCCGTCCTTGTCGAACACTCGGAATGCTTCTCTAATCTCGTCATCGGCGTCAGATTTCATACGTTTGGCCATCATGTCCAGAAATTCAGGGAAATCTATCAAACCGTTACCTGAAAGGAAACAACATTACTAGTACTCCATGTCTCTTTGGTCATTACGACGCGCACATACGAAGGTAATCAAATGCATTATATGTGTGCATGTTTCATTAGTATAACATCGGTCTTTCATAAATATTAAGGCATCAACTAAGTGTTGTCTATAATTTTGGTTAGTTCCTATTTAAGGTGTATGAACTGAATCGCCCTTACACATGAAATGTGTGTGTGATATCTGTACATATCACAGGTAATTCCATATTATCAAATGTTCAATTGTATTTATCATCGGATCTTTCTATTCGTATTAGGTCTCCATCACAAGATTTAGATGTTGAAATTATGGACTTGTAGTAGAAACAGGTTGTCATGATGGAACAGAATATTTAAGGCTGCACTGCCCTTTTTGCCATGGATAGGTTATCTGTCGCGGAAAACCAATACCAGTTGCTGTTTGTGTGTAACATTAGTATCCCATACGTCTTTTATAAATACTATGGTATGAGATTAGGGTAGTGTCTGTGATACTTGTCAGTTCTTATGTAGGGTGTGTAAACCTAGATTTGCCCTTGCACATGAAATGCGTGTGTGATATATGTGTATATCACTTATACGTTTATACTCATGACAGCTCTTGCACGGAATAACCCATGATCTCTATTGTGTACTTTTGCGCTGATTCTGAAAGCTAATCCAAGAATGTATTTTGGGCCAATGGCCTCGGTTTTGGAATAAAAATGTCTGTCTGTAAAATAATGACAATCTAATCTGGTCTATCTATCAAAATCGTATTGCATATATTGCTTAATCACCAAGATTGAGGGTTTCAGAAAATATGACTGGTAAAACTGAACATGAATCGTTTATAATATTTCTGCTGTTCAGTATATACATCCATCATAATCACTTCCTGCTGGGTTCATGTTCAGCTACCATGCGTACTGGGCGTATAACTTCTTTTACCAGGCATAATGTATGGTGGTCTGACATGTGTCAACCAAGTCAGCGAGCCTGACCACCCGATCCCGTTAGTGGCCTCTTACGACAAGCATAGTCGCCTTTTATGGCAAGCATGGGTTGCTGAAGGCCTATTCTACCCCGGGACCATCACGGGTCATGGTGGCCTGTGGAATGACGATACAGATATGTATATTTTAAGGCCGTTCCAAGAGTGCAAATTATCGTACAAGACTATTGTTTATAACGAAGTCTGAGTTCACAAGATGTTTCTGTAGACTGAAAAGATGTGTTAATGTGAGTGAAGACGTGCTTGTTGCGCAGTATAGAGTCATGTCTCTTTCTAACACCTTACCATCAGCATCTATTTCTCTAATCATGTTTTGCAGTTCTGTTTGTGATGGTTCTTGTCCAAGCGACCTCATCACGGTCCCCAACTCCATAGTAGTAATTGTCCCGTCTCGATCTTTGTCAAAAAGATCAAACGCCTCTTTGAATTCTGTAATGATGTCATCGAATAATCAAAATCATGATTCTATAATAAGTGAGTGAGTGAGTTAGATTAGTTTTACGCCGTGTTTAGCAATATTCCAGATATATCACGGCGGGGGACACCAGAACATTGGCGTCACACATTGTACCCATGTGGGCAATCGAACACTCTAACCACTAGGCTACTTTACTTTACTTTACTTTACTTTACTTTACTTTACTTTACTTTACTTTACTTTACTTTACTTTACTTTACTTTACTTTACTTTACTTTACAACAGTTCTGACCTGTCCAAGGACGGTGAGCCAAGTGCTTCAACCGTTCGCTCGTCACACCGACGACCAAGTTTCGATTCCCCAGATGGCTTCGTCAGCACCACATTCTTTTTCGTTGAACGTAAAGACATGCATTACATTCCACAAATATTACCTGACACATATAACATAAATACTGACCACGGCTACATTAAACTCAATTCCCGTACGCAAGCACGCAAGCACGCAAGCACGCAAGCACGCAAGCACGCAAGCACGCAAGCACGCACGCACACATTCGCACACGCCAGAGAGCAACCGCTCATTTACCACTGCATGAATAACAGCTACACAACATACTCGCACTTACCTGAAATCTGTTCTTGTGTCAAATGTTCTGTCTGCAATGACAAATTATTTCTCCTCAACGTAAGTAACAAGTAAATTAATAACAAGGCGGTATCACTGACATACAGCATTTATATTATAGAATGTAATACCTTCCAGTTTGTAAGAAGTCTTAAACTCCAATTTGTTGCGGAGAAGACGATCTGACACAAATCCTCTCAAAACTTGAGCTTACATCAAAACATGTTTGACAACCAGGCTTGATATTTCAAACTTTGACACTGCCAGATGGGCTCTCTGTCAACGGGGAAATGACATTTTATCATCAACGACATATTCACAACAAATAGCACTCTTAATCATAGTATTGTTTACAACTATATGCATTAATATAATTATGCATAAGATAAAATACATATCAAAGGTCAGGCGTTATACGTACCATGATGTCCCGCTGTGAATATCGACCACAACTAAGCTGTTGAACGTTGCTCATATGTGCCTTGGGCAACATCCAACTTGATCGTTGATACAGGTATCCAGCTTACTATCCGTTCATCCGAGTACATAGCAAAGCATAACCCATCAAACGTCACCATACCCACAGACACATGAAATGTTATTGTTATCATGATGTTATTGTTATCATGCATTTGAACATTTGGTATACCACTTCGGTTATTAAATTACATTCATCTAAGGAGAGGGAAGAGTTTCCTTATAAAATGTCGCTTTAAACTATTCCGTCGTCAACATAATTTGACATGATGAATATAAGTATGTATTTGATGTTCGAACTATGATGTTATTGTTTCTTGACATAGATTGGTATTCACTGATATCTCTTTCATGATCAAATGTAAACTGACCTCATTACAGTTCACATTCCCACAAAAACATTTCGCGATGTGAACGTTGCCCTGAGGACACAGAGAAAAAAGCTTTCTGACGTTTCTGAATTAATCTCTCCTTCTCGAATTCATTTTAGTGAAATATAGAGAGAGACATAAATGCCGTTGATTTGAGGACGTTCAGATACATCATATATTTAATACATTGATTAAGTTACCCTCTAATGCATATATTAATTTCTTGTTAACGCAATCCAAGGTTGCATATTTGAAATTATTTGAGGGATATTTTTGAAAAAAAATATCAAAGACATTTACGACTCATCATTTATCAGTATCAGTGATATTTAATGTCATACAAGACGGCAGAGTTTGGTAAGTGATCCATTCTGTGGCAGGATGACGTCCAAATTAAGCACTTTTAACTAAATAAAACCCTCAGAAAGCTGCCGTCAAGGTGTGTATTGATTACTTTCATCATTGTTGAGCAGACTTAAATTGTCAGGTTTGATATTGCAATCGTACTAAGTACCATAACGAGACGACTAAATAAATATAAATACAGTAAAAGTTAACAATTGTTTACGCTATGTGCCCAACAGCTACTATTTTGCATTTGGCCTGAAATGCCCCCTTGGCGATTATGTTCTGTATATTAAGTATAGGATATGTGTATACGAAGACATGCAGTTATACCTATAAATGCGTTGTTCTTGTTTATTTCATAATATGTATGCATATTGTTATTCAATCAACGTGTTGTAAGTTGTAAGTGCATATATAACTAGCTGTGGTATGACTTAGCCCTTTGATATGATGTTAATGGATATGACTGGCCTAGTAGTCTCAGGCAAAGAGTCGCGTCCCTCAGCATACCAGAAAACTATATCTATGGGTTCAAATCCCAGTTTGCCGCCATTATGTTTACTGGTTTGTCAACACCAAACCAATATTATTTGTTTGCTCAAGACTTCGCCATTGCTATATAACTGACATAGAGTTAAGTGAGTTTTTACACCCTTTTTAGAAATAATCCAGCAATAAGTTTATATTCACACTGTATCCGTGTGAGACATAGGACCCGTTTGTGGCGTTAGGAACGAACACGTGAACCACTAGACTATCCCACAGCCCTGTTAAGTGTTGTGTAAACAAACAAGACACAGTAAACTTTGACTATATAAGCTTTGTTTCCTTGCCTCGTTTTCGTACCTAAACCTATATACATTTCCGCGAAGGACTGTGGCCAAACATGTAACAGAAATAGCAACATTGATCCTAATCAAAATATTAATGTCTGATGTTCATATTTGTTATACAAACGGCCGTACAATATGTATAGATCCGTATTGATATGGATGAATATAGATTACTGTGGGAATATATGTAGATGTTTAAATTATCTACAATAGTGTTGTGTAAAGTACTATCTATTCTAAGGAATCTAGTTAACATTTCCCTATACATGGGCGATACTGTATTCACGTGTCTATACGTCCTGTCTGTGTGTTACTGTATACATGTGTATGTACTTCATGTCCATATGTTACTGCATAAACGTGTCATAACATCATGTCTATATGTTACTGTATACAGGTGCCTATACTTAATATATGTTACTGTGTACACCTGTCCATGCTTCATGTCTATATGTTACTGTATACAGGTGCCTATACTTAATATATGTTACTGTGTACACCTGTCCATGCTTCATGTCTATATGTTACTGTATACAGGTGCCTATACTTAATATATGTTACTGTGTACACCTGTCCATGCTTCATGTCTATATGTTACTGTATACAAGTGCCTATACTTAATATATGTTACTGTGTACACCTGTCCATGCTTCATGTCTATATGTTACTGTATGCAAGTGCCTATACTTAATATATGTTACTGTGTACACCTGTCCATGCTTCATGTCTATATGTTACTGTATACAGGTGCCTATACTTAATATATGTTACTGTGTACACCTGTCCATGCTTCATGTCTATATGTTACTGTATACAGGTGCCTATACTTAATATATGTTACTGTGTACAACTGTCCATGCTTCATGTCTGTATGTTACTGTATACAGGTGCCTATACTTAATATATGTTACAGTGTACACCTGTCCATGCTTCATGTCTATATGTTACTGTATACAGGTGCCTATACTTAATATATGTTACTGTGTACACCTGTCCATGCTTCATGTCTATATGTTACTGTATACAAGTGCCTATACTTAATATATGTTACTGTGTACACCTGTCCATGCTTCATGTCTATATGTTACTGTATACAAGTGCCTATACTTAATATATGTTACTGTGTACACCTGTCCATGCTTCATGTCTATATGTTACTGTATACAGGTGCCTATACTTAATATATGTTACTGTGTACACCTGTCCATGCTTCATGTCTATATGTTACTGTATACAAGTGCCTATACTTAATATATGTTACTGTGTACACCTGTCCATGCTTCATGTCTATATGTTACTGTATACAGGTGCCTATACTTAATATATGTTACTGTGTACACCTGTCCATGCTTCATGTCTGTATGTTACTGTACACACCTGTCTATAGTTAATGTCTGTATGTTAGTGTAGACATGTGTCTATACTTCATGTAGTGTCTTACTGTATACACGTGTCCATGCTTCATGTCTGTATGTTACTGTACACACCTGTCTATACTTAATGTCTGTATGTTAGTGTATACATGTGTCTATACTTCATGTCTGTATGTTAGTGTATACATGTGTCTATGCTTCATGTAGTGTCTTACTGTACACACGTGTCCATACTTCATGTCAGTATGTTACTGTACACACCTGGCCATGTTTCATGTCTGTATGTTACTGTACACACCTGTCCATGCTTCATGTATGTATGTTACTGTACACACCTGTCTATACTTCATGTCTGTATGTTAGTGTACACATGTGTCTATACTTCATGTAGTGTCTTACTGTATACACGTGTCCATACGTCATGTCTGTATGTTACTGTATACGTGTGTCTTTGTGTTACTGTATACACGTGCCAGTAGTCATGTCCGCATGTTGCTATGCTTCATGCCAGTCTTCTAATATCTGATTAGAACTAATCATTTGTAACCCATGCTTGTCGTAAGAAGCGAAGAAACGGGATGGGTGGTCAGACTCGCAGACTTGGATGATAATTCACATGCTGTTGATCATTGTCTGGTCCAGATTCAATAATTTACAGATCACCACCACATAGCAAGAATATTGCTGTTGCGGCGTAAAACTACACACACTTCGTGTCTTTATCTTACTTTATACACGTATCTATATGGTGCCCACAAGAGGTTGATGTTAACTCGTGTGCACTTGACATGCCTATAGTCCATGCAACTCTGTATAGTTTATAACAGGAATATTGTACATTTTCCATGGATACGGCAGTCGGGCAGCTTTTTATATCCAGCAACAACGGGAAAACAGAACATGTGCAAGGCACTCCTCCACTTTTAATACACACTGAACTAAAACACCGCACACGCAACTTCATCATGTGGGCGAAATTAACAGATATTCACAGCCGAAAGTCAATAAATTCCGGGAAGACATCAACTGCAGGCATAATGCAGCAGCATACATTAGCACAATGCATTCGAATGCACTTTCCTCACTTTAAACTGCATGAGATTCCCTGAACGTGTATGGGACAGATGTCAATGTAAATAAAGAAAATCTAATTTCATCTCGACTTGTACAACTGCATTGTGAAATCCCTAAACGATCCGATGCTTGTCCTAATATGCTAGTCTGAATAAATGTTTATATTCACTTAGTCAAGCAGGGCAAATTGATGTATATTTTTGTGTCAGCCACGTGATGTTGACCTGTATCTTCTTTGTGATCTGTAATACCGGTTTAGCAAGTATTTAGCAGCAGCTTTTAAGCATAGTTTTACACCGGCTGTGAATGCACCGTATCGGCTTAAGTGTGTGTTGAGCCAGCGTTAGGAGGAATTGTCTGGTTTGGGACGTAAGCTACGAGGTGTAATGTGCTTCAACGTACACAATGTCTTTAAAGGGCTTTTTTAAAAGCTGGTGCTAGAAGGTAAACATCAGAACGTACTTCTGAAATGTCTAGCCATAACATTTTGTCACAATAACAACAAACACGAAGCATTACTTCTTTTGTTGAGTGTATGTTTTTAAAATGCTTTTGATAAACAGGTAAACATCTCACAAAATACGGGCTTTTAAACATCAGGACGGACTTTTAAACTGTCTAGCCATAATATATTGTCCCAATAATAATACATGTTTCCATGTTTTACTGACATGCGAACACAGACATGCGAGCACAGACTGACCATGACTCATGCAGGAAAGCAATCGTACACATATCTGTGACACATCTGTAGCACACATGTGACAGATGATAGGTGCAACGTGTGTAAAAAATGTTACAGATCTAATTTACCTGATTTACCCCACCATCACCTCCACACACACGCGCGCACACACACACACACACACACGCACACACACACACGCACGCACACACACACACACATACACACACACACACAATCCCACCCTCATTCCGTGTGTACTAAATAGATGGAACAGCCTACCCAAATAACGAGGTTGGAGACACCGCCCTCCCCCCACCCCCACCCCCACACACCCTTTCTACCCCATCCAACACACACACGCACGCATGCACTCACACACACACACACACACACACACACACACACCAGTCTTAAAGTCACCATCACTCCTCAAACCATAATAAATGATTACTTTCTCTAATTTAAACAGTCCCTCAAACAGTGGGAAGGCAAAGTCGCCATTCATATCAAGACACACAATCCTTCTCTCCCAAGATGCCACAAGCAAGGTCTCCAACATGACCCCACCCCCAACCCCCTTCAGAACACACACATACCGACCCCTTAATAATTGTCTGCGGCTCGCGTTTTCCCGCCAGAACTGTCCCCAGTCACACGCTTGCCTGTCCCATTCATCACACAAGTTCGATCAAAGTTCACAGGGTGTGACACGTCACGCATTCTTTTGCGTCTGATTGGTTCAATTTTCCCGCAATGCGACAGAATTTACCTGTAGTACGGGTTGTGGATCGGCTCCCTGCGCAGACACATTGGGTCATGCGACAGGCTTGTTTGAACATTCAAAATAAACAACGTGAGAAATGAGGTCACGTGGTTTTCAGTTCTTTTCCTCTTAACGGCTGTTTCAAAATATACACTAACAGATTTACGATGAGAATATGATGTCCTATGACATCACTTTTTCAGTAGACAATTTTAAAAGAAAAATACGTTTTATTACCATAATAACATATACTACAAAGAACCTAAGAGACACCGGATCAGTAGTATCTAGACTTGCGTTGACTCTATTGAATGTATTTCTGTTTAGTTTGGGTACCAAAAGCTATTTAATAAATAGGCGTATGTGCATCTCTAGAAGTTAGCATTTGGGCTTAGTTTAGGGGAGGTGTGTGTGTGTGTGTGGTGGGGGGTGTGGTGGTGGTGGTGGGGGGGGGGGGGCGTGCGTGCGTGCGTGCGTGCGTGTGTGTCTGTCTTTGTGTGTATGTGTTTGTGTGTTACGGGGTTGGAGGTGGGTGTGTGGGGAAGGGTCGACTGGAAAGGTGTTCGTCATGTTTGGGGCAAACAGGGCTGCATTTTATTCATGATATAATTCATATTCTAAAAGTTGCCTTAACATGTGAATTGAGGGAATATGTACAATAACATTATTCAATAAATTTGAAACTCCTGGACATCCGAACATATAGCTGCTCGAACGAGAGTAGTCCATCATAAAGTATTGTTTGTACGCCTCATAATTAACAACTTCTGGTGTGTAAAACCATACAGCCTGTGAGGGATCGACGGTTACCACGTAGTTCTACCGGGTACCCATTAACAACAGATCCAGATTTTGATCAATAATTGGTTTTTTTTTAAGTGACGCTGGTTGCTTCAGTGCGTGGCTGGACAGTGGTCAGTCTCAGAAGTCAAACTAATGCAGCCATACATATCTCCACTTCATGACCGACGTGGATTAATTTCAACTGTGACCTGTGACCTGTACGCCGTGCACAAGACCACGTACCACCACTGTCATCCCGTGACACCATGACCGGACCTACCCCAGCGCATCTCGGCGCCCCAGGGTCAACCAATCCCCCGAGTATTTAATCCTTTCAAGCATAATTAAATCTAGATACCGCCATGTTAAAAACGGAACTACTTATCACAGCATGATCCGACTTGAATCTCCGAACACACTAAAGGGCACGTTGTAGATTGCTTGAACACAAAGAAAACCTATGTTCAGGGTAGAAAGCATGGTGATTCGTTACAGCTGATTTAGCAAGTTGACTTTCAACACTACACAACCTGTATCTTTGTATCAGATATAACTGTTAAGTTTGCAGGTTTACGGTTGGGTGAGTCACACATATCATTTTCACATTTAAAAACATGCAAAGTCCTAACTCGTCTTCAACAAATAATAATGTCACTTAGGAAAAGCAAAGGAAACGTAACTTGTGGTGTTTATCAAGCTTTTAAATCGAGGACATAAATGTTAAGGCTTACTTTCGTTAGATTTCATTTTTTTTCGAAACTTGCGTTTCTTTTGCTGTTCAGTATATGCAGTCAAACCCCGTTGTTTCGTAGTTGAAGAGACCTGCGTAAATACAGCGAGCAATCCGAAGTTTGACGCAGCCACAAAATGATGACCAAAGAGTGAAGTTTTGCTTCGACACAGCCGTACATTCGACCCAACCGTATGATTGACACATCAATATTCCAGACAATCGTGTTATCATTTTATGTGCAAATAATTCAGTACAAACAAAGAGAATGTTATCTAACAGACAAGTAGGATCATTCATTGATTTGTAATACACAGGACAAAGAAGTACTTTGTTAAACACTGGATTCCACTTGTCCTTCTTGAAAACCCATAGTTGCTGCTATTGTGTATACGTGCGTGTATTGAAAATCGGTTTTTATTTGTATCTATTCGGACATTATCGGGACTTTTCTTGTCGTGTTTACAGAAGTTTGTTACATTTGACAATAAGGTGTTTATTCAAGTTCTTACAGTTCGTGAGTCAGTACACACTGATCTATTTTCTGATATAGCATCAATACTGCAGAGCAATAGAAAATACAAACCCATGTTACATTGTGTCTATAAAGGAAATACAAACAAGAATGGTTATTTCATTATTCCATCATGTGTTTCACACTGAAGCCTTGCTCTTAGGCTGTACTGAATGCCAAGTCCATGCTTCTATGAAAGTTCTATCCATTAAAGAGGCAAGTCTAAATATAAGCGAACAGCACACCAGTCTGTTATTTATATTTTTATTAAATTAGCATTTAAATCATTTATTATTACCATAGAGAACTGGACAAGCCTATTTATTCAGGTCAGGTATAACGTTTGCGCTAAGTATATTACAGTGTTTCCTCGACTGCCTCGAGTCCAGTAAGTAGCGTTTCCATAACGTTGTAATGTTTTCTCCAATTTCTACGGGAAGACTTTATTGTTTACCCCAGTGTGAATAGTGCGCACGTCACAAGGACCAGTGATTGAATTGTTTCTTGTTGAACCGGTCAGTAATGTAGTTAAAGTAACCTAAATGGACACACATTTAATGGGTCTATCTTAATATCGCAGCGAACACAGGAATGTAGGAGAGTAAGTTTTACTATTCCAGATCTATAAACTTGTGGGGACCCCATGACAAGGTGGTGCCAAGGTCACTTACGAGGGAACACTTCGAAAGAGGGTTATCAGGTCCGTGGGTGGTTAGTGTAGGGAGATGACATCGTATGAAGCTTACTGTCGGGGTCAGGGAATGCTTTAAAAGTCTGTGTGATTTACGGGCAATGTTGGTATGGTGCCCACGTCACTGACGGGTCAATATCAACCCTCCTCAGTCAACACTACCTCCTTCTTCTCACCACCCTTTCTTATCTACCCGTAATGCCCGGGATATTCCTGGGCCGTTCGTAATGCTGGACGGCCCTGGGTTGTAGACAAACGTGTTTTTAAACTATGTACATGTTGAGGTTTCGAAATTACGTCAGAAGAGTGTTATCTTAAAATTTCCCCTACAAAGCCCCACTAAACTGACCTCCGAATACGTTTGCAAGATACGAACACGAAATCCTTGCATGTATGAATAAATATAACTTGCATGCAACAATAACTACAAATGTGATTTACAGAAGAAACAAAAATGCAGCACTCAAATGATATTCGGAACAAACTTATGACCTGAGAAATGGCTTTGCTATTGGAAACGAGTCCCGTGCATAGGTAAAGGGAGGTAACTCGGCAATGTAGTTACTATAGCATCAGGCATCAGAAAATTATGCCATATTTTACTTTTGCCCGAATAAAAACGGCTATGTATGAATAACTGATAATGCTTATTATATTGTATTCACATCGGTCTGTCCATATTTCATTCAGCGATAATGAGAGATGCGGTAATCATACAGTTAATCCTCATGAAAGCAAGAGTTCTCGCCACTGTTAAATCTTCGTTCGCAAGGCCGAATGCCCAAGTTTGATTCCCAAGAGGATACGATGTGTGAAGCTGACAGTGTATTTGAATGTGATGATGCTTGAATATTGCTAACATCAGAGCAATACATAACTCACACACTCTTTTCAGGGGTGGAAGCCTTTGTATTCCAAATATATAATTTATACCACTTACCACAGTACTACCGATGCCAGTGCGGACTTCTCACAAACAACCATAGTTTTTCAATTTGCGGGGCTAGTTCTTTATGCAAATTAAAAAAAGCCTGAAATGAAAGCAAGTCTAGATCTCCCTCGACAGGGCTCATTAGGGCTCATTTTCAGTTAAAGTTTTTTTGTTGTTGTTGTATTTTGTTTCTCATGCCTCTATCGACAGGTACAGCTGAAGACTTTTATGGGGATTACTGAATACATACTCGTATACTAAAGTCACAGGCGGGTTCATGGGTGTCTTCGTGCCGAAACATAAATCGTCAGGTTGATCTACTAAAAGTATTGATTTATAATACATATTGTACGTAATGTTCGAGTTTATAGCGGTCTCAAATGATTTATGGCGTTAAGGTAAGGATATAGAAATACTAAATCGTGCAAGCAAGATTTAACGAAAAAGTGGATACCAATTACGACCAGTGTATTTACAGTGACGCCATTCTTAATTTAGACCTCGGACTGAGATATTAGTTTTACGCCGCAATATTCAAGCAATATGACAACGGGGGGACATCAGAAATAGGCTTCACACATTGTACCCATGTTGGGAATCAAACCGGGTCTTCGGCGTGATGAGCGAACGCTTTAACGACTACGCTACCTCACCGCCCCTTAACCTTCAGAGAAAACTGTAGAGCGTACCCACGTTGATGTGGACAATTAAACCTGGGTGATCCATAATTACGTACGAGATAACCCAGGTGACTTGGAACTCTACTGTTTTGATTACCAGGGTTAAAAAAATGAAATCTCACTCGTAAAATAGGATTTGACCCCCACCCCAAATTCCTGTCCCCGTTGATAGTAAAGAGTCCCAAGCTCATTCGACCTTCAACGTTGTTGTTTCATGATTGATAACACCTATCGGTGCACTGAAAATACCTTTGGAGACTCAATTCACGTGTCTCTCGGCAGTGACACGCCGTGATTGATAATTTTCAAAGTGACAAAAACATCTAGATTAACTTTGTTTTCTTAATATAACCATGTCTTTACATGTAATCTAATCAATCATGCTTTTGTGTAAAAAGACTGTCAGAAAAAAATGATGTGGACCTGCATTTTGATCAATGAGAAGACGAGAACAGGCTGATTGTGGTTGATGGCCACTTAGGTGAACAGTACTGAAAGAGTAACCCCCCTTGTCTAGGACAATCGCAGTCAAAGCAGCACTCGAACATTTTCTCACTTCCGTTTTAAAGTTGTTGTTGTTGTTGTTGTTGTTGTCGTCAGCGTATGAATTACCCCAGCCAGGCATCAGGGCTGGTAGCTGAAAAATGTTACCAGCTGAAAATGCTATATCAGCAGCCAGTACATCCACTTCAGTAAGTGAGTTTGGTTTTACGCCACACTCAGCAATATTCCACATATCTGTAAATTATCGAGGCAATCCAGTGATCAATAGCATGAACATGGATCTACACAACTGGGATACGATGGCATGTGTCAAACAAGTCAGCGAGCCTGACCATCCAAACTCGCCAGTCGTCTCCTATGACAAGCATTAGTTACTGAAAACCACTTGTAACCCGGATCTTAACGGGTCCCACATTCAGTATATGTACATGTCAGTATTGGGACCTTTAGGCCATATTTCTGCCTGTTTCTGATTTAGGTTAATGAAAATAAATTCGGATGTTAATTCGGAACTCATGAAAAAAATATTTATCAGACACCAAATATTATCAATAATTAGTCTAAAAATGCACAGAAGTAGAAAAGTGAAGGTTTTCATCGTTGCAATTTAAAATCTATATGTAAACTACAACGATACCGAATTTATGAGCACAACGACGTTTTCATCATGATATGCATGATATATACGGATATAAAAGCAGTTCGTTATAAACGTCTTTCCAACGGAATGAATTGTTTTTCCAACATGTAAAATATTTAGACTCACTAGTGTAAATATAGCCATTTAGTCAGCTGTTCTAAACTAAATTTTGCAAAATATTCCATATAAAGGCACTGTTTACACATAAACTGATGTCTTGTAAAATAAATTCGAAACGTTAAAAAGTGTCAGTAGTTCAGTGAAAATTGGAGAATTCTTAACGCAGCATTACACCAAAACACTAGTGTTCACATGCACGATAATTGCACGATGCAATTCATCTGTATGAGGTCTGCAGTTGGTTCTCCCAAGTTAGCGGAGAATTTCATCTTCAATGTAACCATATATATATAAACTTTTAGTGGATAATGTTTAGGAGTGGGCAAATTTGAAAAAAAAATTCTTGTCAGAGCATGACCCAGAGCAAGTACTGAAAGACTACAGAGGGCAACTCATCCTCCGTTGGGTTGAATTCACAATATCACTAGTCGTACCATCAGTTCCACCTTCGATGCTTTCTCCAGCAACAGCAGCAAATGTACGACAATGTGACAATCAAGGACAAGACAGATGATTATAGTTATACTGTTTATAACACCAATACTAAAAAATACACATAGTGGTACAGCACACAACGATGAAACACTCTCTTTGATCTTCGCCTTCTTCATCCGTCATAGTACATCACATGTCATTTGGTTGCAATCATCCGTACAAATTCTGAAACAGACACGTAAGTGTGGTTACAGGGCCGTAGCGTGTTAGCAATAGTTCTCTGTCAAGCTGTAAAGTCCAAAGTTAAATGGGACCCTACCCCAATTGATTCGTTTAAAATGCAAGTGATAGTGGTTATCTTAGATATCTGTACAAATGTGCATCTTAAACATTGTATTTGTCATGTGGTGCACGGAACCAATTTCATTATATATAATTTCCCCAGTCACAGAGAACTGTGGCTAGATAAAAGATAGTCATGCATACATAATCACATTGAGCAACAAGATAAATTCCTGCTATATGTAAATCAATACATCATCTGGGTAAACAAGAAAAACAGTCCGAAAACAAAAGAAGATGGCAAAATGTGACTCTTAATGAATTTATATAAAGCATTATCCAAAGCAATTATTTTGTATAGGAATTCTCAGGAAGGTATCTAACTGCTTTCAATTAGCTATGGAAAATATTTCAATTATGATCAACACTTTAGTGAAACATTTGCCGCACAATCGAAACGCCACCGTGAGACACTACACCACTGTCACACCAATGCACAGAACACCATATTGTCACACTACGCCATTTTCACACCACTACACAAAAAAACACATTGTTACACTACACCACTGTCACTCTAATGCACATAACACCACATTGCCACACTACACCACTGCCACACCAATGCACAAAAACACATTGTCACATTTTACCACTGTCACACCAATGCACAAAAACACATGGTCACACTACAACTCTGTCACACCATTGCATGAAAATAACACATCACGCTACCACATTACACCACTGTCACACCATTGCACAAAACACATCACTGATACTGGATTATCAACAGCCATCGGTATGGGTAGATGATGCGATACAAACAAGAAGAAGACAACTAACTGTTACAGAGGCGGGAAAATGGAGATAGCTGACAAAACTGATTAACAGTGAAAGCTCTACAGTTCTGTTGTTTTTATCAGCGGCAGGGCGAGATGAGAGCTTGTGTCTTGGTGAAGTCCAAGAGGATTTTTGATAACATATCTACATTGACTTACACTGACACATCACTACACCACTGTCACGGCAATGCACGAAAAACCACACTGCCACACTACAACACTGTCACACCACTGCACGAAATATATACATTACACTGCCACATTACGCCACTGTCACACCATTGCACAAAACATAACATTGATACTGAATTGTCACAATTTACTTAACATCGCATCATTACACTACAACACTGTCACACAATGCAACTATACACCACGCTGACACACTACAACTCTGTCACAACACTTTACTTCACACCACATTGTTACATTACAACACTGTCACACCATTGCACAAAACAGCACATTGTCACCATACAACACTGTCACACCAATACACAAACCACCACACTGTCACATTACAACACTGTCACACCAATGCACTTCACATCACATAAAACACTGCCACACCAATGCACAAAACACTAAATTGTTACATTACAAGACTGCCACGCCAATGCACAAAAGACCACGTTGTCACACTCCTACACTACCACACGAAATGCACAAAACATTGTCACATTACAACACTGCCACACCGTTGCACTGCACACCACGTTGGAACACGACTACATTACCACACCAATGCACAAAACATTGTCACACTACAACGCTGTCATACCAATGCACAAAACACCACACTGTCATATTACAACACTGTCACGCCAATGCACTTCACATCACATAAAACACTGCCACACCGATGCACAAAACACCACACTGTCACATTACAACACTGTCACGCCAATGCACTTCACATCACATGAAACACTGCCACACCGATGCACAAAACACCACACTGTCACATTACAACACTGTCACGCCAATGCACTTCACATCACATGAAACACTCCCATACCAATGCACAAAACACCAAAATTGTTACATTACAAGGCTGCCATGCCAATGCACGAAAGACCACGTCACACTGCTACACTACCACACGAATGCACAAAACATTGTCATATTACAACACTGCCACACCGTTGCACTGTCCACTACGTTGGAACACTACTACATTACCACACCAATGCACAAAACAGCACACTGTCACATTACAACACTGTCACACCAATGCACTTCACATCACATAAAACACTGCCACACCATTGCACTGCACACCACGTTGGAACACTACTACACACACCTTCTCTCACACTCAGCTGCCCTCCTCCCTCCGAGCTGCCCCTCCCACCTTCGTAATTGATTCTGCCGTCCCCGTCCAAATCCGCTTCCTTGATCATCTCGTTGATTTCCTGTTCGGTGATCTTTTGACCCTCCAAGGACACCATGACCTGCCGAAGCTCGGACCTACTGATGTACCCGTTATTGTCTTTATCGAACACTTTAAACGCTCTCAATATTTCACTGTCCGACTGCTTTTCATCCACCGCGTTTGCCATCATCGCTGCAAACTCGCTAAACTCGATACGGCCATTTTCTAAAGGAAATAATCTCAGTCTTCATTCACATTCCCATTTTGTCCTCCCTAGTCAGCAGCATATATGTATGTTGGTTATATTTCCATTAAAATTGTTTGTTGTTTAACTCAGCAATATTCTAGCTATACAGAGGGGTCTGCAAATAATTAATCGAGTCTAGACCAGACAAGCCGGTGATCTACATCATCAGCATCATTTGGGATACGATGATAAGTGTCAACCAAATCAGTGAGGCCAATTATTACCCGGGTCTTTTCGGGTCAAAGGGTATCTGTATCAACGTGAATTAGGAGATAAACATACCGTGTTGGAAAATCAGTGGTATATAACGAAATTATATTGACATAAAACAGAACGCGGAGCTTGAGGTTTTAAATACAAAATTTAGAGCTATTATAATTGCGTTATATACGTCTGATTGTCCAACACAGTACATTCATCACCATTCTACCATAACCGTGGTATTCAGATTTTAAACAAATATATAATGTGTTGGAAAATCAGAGGTGTATGACGTGATTATCTACCTCTGAATTAACCAATCACGATCCAGTATTAACTGAAGTCATTGTAGAATTTGATTATAACTTTCATACCTTATATTTACACTATTATCATTGATATGTAAGCTATTGTAGCTGAAACACAGTTGTCTTCCTGACAAACACCCTAATGGATATCTCTCAACACTCCATACAGATACGAAGGCAAAGAGCGAGACCAATGTTTTCTATCTCGTCTTACTATTGGTGTCAACTTCTTTGACGATCTCTGCTAGTTGACTTTCCGTCACCTCTCCACCCAAGCTACGGATGACGTCGCCGAGTTCAACCGTGGTGATGGTGCCGTCACCGTCCTTGTCGAACAGACTGAACGCTTCCTGGTACTCTGAACACGAGAATAGGTTTCATCTCTCTTGATCTAGTGAGTGAGCTTCGGGGTTAGGGTGCTTGTAGCTTGAAGCGGATGAAACCAGAAGTGTGCTTCACTCAGTGTTCCCATGTAGGGAATCAAACTCTGGTCTTCGGTGTCACGAGCGAACACTTTAACACTTGTTTACTGAACCGCCTCGTTTGATCAAGTGAGAGATTTGGGTTCCTGATGTTTCCCTTTTTTTTAGAAACTAGGAATAATAATGAAGACGAACAAGTGAGTGAAGGAATATGGTATTATGCCGCTTTAAGCAATATGCCAGCAATATTATTCCGGGTTGAATCAGAACTAAAACTTGGGATTCTAGCATCTGTGAATAATCGTAAAATCAAAAAATACGTCGACTTGATTCTGTTTTAGGAATCATCACAATCAATTAGCTGCTTATGACTAAGTCTTGCATTTGTTTGCTGTATAAGTTCCTATAAATACTGCCTAATAACCTATTTTGGTGAGTTTTACTTGTTTAAAATGATCCTTTTAATATCAAGAGAATTCCTAATCAACTACAGTAGTGGGTTGATATCGTTATAAACGGTCACAGTGCCTCAGTTGTCACAACACCGAAGCACATGCTAAAACCTGTAAAGCACTGTTATAAGTTAAACGTTTATTAACTTTACTGATAATCTATTTAGATAGTACAGCATGTCAGCGAAGAACTTTGAGACGATTTCCGTTGAACGAGGTGAGTGCTAAAATTATAAAACACCTCCCATTATACAATAAAAACAATATAGATTGAAAAATAAATTTAAAGTATGTTTTAAAAATGAAAATAAGATGAAAGGTTTAAATGAAACACATACCTGCCCTTTGTTTTTCTGACAAATTCGCCTGAAAAAAATGTAGTTAACACCTGGTGTCAGATGGGAGATTTGTATTTTATGAATGTCTATGCATATATAATATTTTTACAGTTGTTAAGTCGGACATAATTATGCATATATGTACCACTAACTTATATCACCTCTACAGAAACGTTGCTCTCTGTACGCTACTTGCACGTAGGTAACTAGGATTCAACCAAAATGATAATTAGTAGTTTTTAGAATAAAGGCATGACTAGATGATGTCTATTTTGTAATATAAACGAAATGCACGGACCATGTGTAACAGTACGTACCATGTCTTGGCTCAGCAATGATAACGGTTACACTGGTGGAGATAAAGAGAAAGAAACGTCGCCACACTCTGATACCCGTTATCGCAATGCGGAAAGACAAGAGCAGGGAGAAGTTATTGTAGCGAAATGTGACGCA
This sequence comes from Haliotis asinina, assembly GCF_037392515.1. NCBI lineage: Eukaryota > Metazoa > Mollusca > Gastropoda > Lepetellida > Haliotidae > Haliotis > Haliotis asinina. Next base: position 54,670,007 of record NC_090287.1, read on the forward strand.
AACACGTGCGAATACGCATTGCGACACGGACAGTCTGGAGCGAAGTAGAGGTTCACACTTTCCATTGTGTTGATTATAAGCTTAAGTAGTGTTACCGTGTTGGGCTAGGTAGAAGTGGTTTGAAGTCTGCCCAACCCAAAACCAAATCTCAGATCCCACGCACACGCAACTCTTACCTCCCCCAGCCTCTCCCAAACCCCCCTACCCACACCCAAATCTGACTCTAAGTCTCAAATCTACACCTCAAAACCCACATCCCGCACCTTAATCCAAAATCCCAAACATACACACCACATCCCTCATCTCACAGAACCACACTCCATTAGCGTTTATTCAAGCGACAACATATGGTATAAAAACTGACAAGAGAGTCACAAATAAAAATAGCATGACCTTATATTGTCTCATAACACTTTATTTATGATCTTGTCTGTATGTAACTGTAATGGTACAGGCAAATATGTCTTGGTGTGTTTCATAAGACAGATGTGTTGCCTTACATATGCAACGTAACGAGGAAACGGGTACATACAATATAGATCGCATTATCAGACAAGTGAAAACAGTAAGACATTGCTGTATGTGCTGTGATTACTCTGAGAGTGTGTGTTTCAGTTCACTTTGGTTTCATCAATTCCACCGCACCGCACCGCACCGCACCGCACCGCACCGCACCGCACCGCAGCAACACACTTCTCAGACACACCAAAGATAGCAACACCGCACGTTCGTTTAGAAAACCACATGGCCACTACCATACATCACAATGACGCGCCAACATTACAGACCACCATACTACGCCGTAATGAACCACCACTAACAAACACCACTGACACCCTCACCTTTATATGCGATCATGCCATTGCCGTCCATGTCTGCCTCTCTGATCATTTCCTCCACCTCGTTGTCGGTGAGTCGTTCACCCAGGCTGGTCATCACGTGGCGGAGCTCAGCGGCGCTGATGTATCCGTTCTGATCCTTGTCGAACACAGCAAATGCATCTAGGAGCTCTTCCTCAGACTCTAGTCCTTGCAGGGCCCGAGCCATATATGTCAAGAAGTCGGGGAAGTTCAGCAAGCCTTTCTCTGCCAGACGAGGCAAATCAGCACTTTAGTAACACTGTATTTTGAAATCATCAATAATGACGCTGAAAATCGAAGGTGTCGTTTGAAAGATGCTGTGTAAATAATTGAAAAAAACTACATGTGGTCTCAGATCCCGGGTATTAACTATATAAACTTTAAGATGATCTCGAAAAATGTAATAGAATATTGTGCTGGTCTAATGATCTGGTAGAAACCGTATTCTGTCTGTTGTGTTAGTTCCAGAATCCCATGAAGATTATTTCCTCCCGAAGATCAAGGCCGACGTAGATGCTTTATAGCAATAGTACAGTCCGTTTGGGTTCAAATGACAATGACAAATCATTAAATAACTCGAAATCTGGACAAGGGCACAAAACATAAGTAGGGCACATGCTCAAGAAATCTCTGGATCTGAGGTCTTTTGATCGATCACGGAAAACAAATGGCTGATGGAACAGTGTCTGGCCAACTGGAGTCATCTCACCTGGCTGTGCTGAGTTGCACTTGAATGAATGTGGGAGCTGCTCTCATTCGAACCCAAGCGGACAATAGATGCTCGAAACTTCTGGTGACCTTTGTTGATCGTAAAATATGGGTACCAGGCTGATATCTATGTGACAATCTGATTGTTGGTCAGCATGCAAGAACTGCGTATGACCAATATTAATAGTATGATCACTGTATATATCAAAGCAGGAAAATAACTGTGATTCGAAGCCTGCCCTGATATTACAGCTTATGAACGGTAATTGTCATTGTGAGCAGTTAGGTATCTCTGTCTATGTACAAAGAAGGGTCATATGTGTGGTCTATGACCTGATGTCAACATTACAGCAGCGGTTAGAGTTACCCGCCCTACAGCGGTTAGAGTTACCCGCCCTTGAAATCATATTTTACAAATGGCGTATGAGCAATGCAAAACTCATGACAAAGGAAACGTTTGCGACGTGTCTGTCAGTTGAAAATTCCTTGCCTTGTTCATAAATTCAGTGGATGAATAATAAATCTTTCTCAAAAACAACCTTAAAACTTTGCTGTTCACATATACAATGAACATCTGACGTCATCTACTTGTGACGAGAACTGGTAGCAGTTTTCGTCATAAATGTCACACAGATAATGACGATAATGAGAATGTATAATTGACTCTGGTTGTCACGTACTCGTTTGGTCCACTTCGTCTATCATCACCTGTAGCTCGGCGTCTGTGATGGCGCCCCCGAGCGATCGGATGGTCACCCCTAGATCCTTCGACGTAATGCACCCGTCGCCATCGCGGTCATACAGACTGAAGGCTTCCCGAAATTCTACAGTGTAGCGGAGGCAATTATTAAATGAACTGCTGAATGGTACCTGAGTTTTGTATAATGTTATTTGCACAGGACATTGTGTTTTAGTTCAATTCTAGAATGTCTTGGACACGCACCACCACTATCAAAGGTTTAGTATGGACAAACCAAGAACCATGCAGTGACCTGAATATTTTGAAAGTCCCTCCGATACCTAAATAGTAGCCGTTGTCTGATTGGTTAAATCTGTTTAACCGTCTCGGGTTCATTGGTCGCTCAAAGGTCTTTGGTCGCTCAAAGGTTACCTGACGAGACCTTCTACTAGGTTTTGTTAGACTCAGTGGTGGAGTGTAACGAAATACACGGAGACTAGGTTTACTTAGACTGTTGCCGTACAACAATGATATTACGTCAAGTCACTATCCTCCCTATCCCTCCCTCCCCAAACCAACGTTTTGATTTTGTTTGCTGTTTAACGCCGCAATCAGCAGTACTCCAGGTACATGACAGTGGTCTGTAAATAACTGAGCCTGGAGAAAACAGTCCAGTGGTCAACAGCATGAGCATCAACCTATGCAACTGGGATACAATATCACATGTGTCAACTAAGTCAGTGAACCTCTAATGCAAACATGGGTTACTGAAGACCTACTTTAACCCGATCTTCAAGGACCCAACCCTTTATGATTTGTCGATAGTTGTGCCCACAAAATACTGTACCTGATAATTGCTCTTCTGTGAACTGACTCTGAAAAATATGTAATTTGAATAGAATAAAATGTTATCAACCACACTGGAATTCTCTGCCGTACATCCAGCACAACGTATACACACATATACCTTGATACTCTTATGCAACAGCTTATACCCACATGGGCACTAAGCTTTGCTCCAAGGTTGTACTGAATACTATGCCATGGGTGTGCATGTATTGTAATTCTTTCCTTCAAGGGACAAGTCTAGACAGGTGGATAGTACAAGGACTGAGTGTGTATAGTTTTACGCCGCTCGTTTCAGCAGGATTTCAGCAATAGCACGGCAGGGGACACCACAAATGGGCTTCACGCATTGTACCCATGTGGGGAATCGAACCCGGGCCTTCGACGTAACGAACGAATGCATTAACCACACTGCTCACCGGGTCCCGTGTCACAAAACTTAATCTTTTTTCGTACCGCCTGTTTTACAGTATATGAGGTACGAATGCTACGAGAAAGGTTACGAGATCTTAGGCTTAGGAGAGCTTTATGAAACCGGGCCCTGGGCTGTTAGAGGGACAGTTTGTCCCAACACAACAACGACCCCATTTTAACCTGCATTGTAACTGGTTTATCAAGAAAATATATGCTCGAACTTCCTAGTGGTTTGGCCTTGTCTACCGAACTTATCAGAAGCCCCGATCGCTGAGCATACAATCGACAGGCCTCTTACTAACTTGGGTGTGTCTCTTATCTAACACTAAGACACATGCAACATAATGTCATCATAAATGTGCACCTAAAATCTATGGGATTAAATTCAATCGCACTTGACGTCAGAAAATGTTCTGATCATTTCCTGTGTGGTTCGTAATTGTTCATACCTACAAATGACTATTTATGTACAGAGGAATAGGGCTGTAAATTACCTCAGTCGTGCATTTTTATGTTCCCTAATAACACGTAATGTATTTTTTTTGTATGTTTCATGTCAAATCAAACTAGAGCCTTAAATCTCTAAATCTTGGGAGTATATAATTAAGTTAGTACGATCCCTTGATCTTAATTAATGTAGACAGTTGGAATATACACATAGATATATGAAGAAACTTACCATTTTGATCCTGAACCTGGGCTGTCAACATTTAGTTTGATGCAGCCATTGAAAGCTCAAGGGTATATGATGCCTTGAGGGTATATACCAAGGGAGTACTCATTGCTACAAATCGTTCGCATAGCGTAGCGCGGTCATCACAGGTCATAGCATTCCGCTGGGAGATGATCACATTGATCAATTTGTCCCATATGTTGGTATATGATAAATAAGGCTGATTACTCGTGGAATCTGTGCCATATGGATAAGGGAGTTAAACAGTGCAATACTATCAACGGTGTTCGTGTCGTTTTGAAGGCAATTATGTCATGGAATGATGAATTGGGTATTGTCACGCACGCACAGTCGGGTTCGGGAATTAGGTGTCCTTAAAATCGGATACTGCAACACAAGGTGTCCGGATAATCGAGGTCCGTAACGCAAGGTGTTCGGAAAGCCCGGTTCCGGAATAAACAGTGTCCGGATAATCGAGGTTTGCAAGATAAGGTCCATATTAAAGAGGTTTCTTTATTCTTGCATGTGAATGTATACAGGTCAAAACGCATGGGCGATATGAGATGCAATTACATAATTTCACTTCGAGAGTAGATATTTTTAATTGTGATCATAACAAACATAAACTTGAATGAGTTTTCACCATTGACAATGACTGCTCCCCGTGTATCTGTGAACAAGCATACGATATAATTGTTCAATCATTGTCGCAGTGTCGAAGTTCAAGCCTTTTATCTCTCAATATGCGACAAGTTGCTATGGAGATATGCAAATCAACAGATATGCACATTTCGCGATAATGCAAGCACAAGTGTACACGCTTTGTCTATACAAGACACCCATGGCGTATATTGGTTTACTACAGACTGTTGCCGGGACACGTCGCTGTATCCTTACAGGATATAGATATCAGGAATAAGCGGCTATTGTTTTCCTCATCTAAATTCTCTTTGTGAAAATTACATTTAAATGAACTTTTTGGGTTCATTCTGGAATGCCGGGCTTCTTTTTTGAGACCTAACCCAGGTGTGAAGATAACGATTCGAGTACTTCCTGCGACAAAAATAAGACAAAACTATGTACAAAAATTAAAACACATTAACAACGTATCCATGTCGGGATGGAACCAACATTGACGCGGTTAATATCTGAACTGCGTAACAACCAACGCTGAGGTGGTGGTCTCAGAGTTACCTCCCTTACACCGGTCAGCCCATCATCAAAGCCTTGGCCCGTTGCTACTTGTGACATCATTCGTTTTTCCTTTATCTTTTTCTTGAACAATAGTATGATAGCGTGTTTCGTCTATATACGTGTATCCTGTGATGCTAGGTGACGTGACAGAAGCCTTTGTGTTACACATATGACGAGACCGTAAATGTCATACATGTGACGATACGACTAGAACAATTTGTAGTTACTACTCACGCACACGCACACGCACACGCACACGCACACGCACACGCACACGCTTTTATCAGTGCTGAGTACCCACTCAAAACATTCCAGCAATTAAGAATGATAAAGATGGATTAAACATCTTTTCAAAAGCACTAGGTTTTTGGACTCAGCTGAAACTTTTTCAGACACGAAATTCTAGCGATATCGACACCATTGTCACAACGGGCTTGCCTGGCCCCAGTACACAACATGGCAAGACGATCTCGCAAAATATACCTAGAGACGTTTGTAAGAGTAAGTCCTAAGGATAATTGGCCATTATTATTTTGAGATGGCTTTTTTACAGCTGCAGCCCCACGACAAATATGCCAGTTTATTTTTTCCACATGGGTGAGCAGAGTTATGCTGAAAGTATAAACGCCCATAAAGAACTCCCGTGTACGACGGAGGTAAGATATGGCCCTGCCCTTAAATACCTCGCTATACCACGGATTTGGTAGCACAATCTGACGACGTCAGAGCAAACCTACGTATGATTGACAGGATGTGAACTAGTCAATGAATGAGTGTGGTTTTACGATTTTAGCAACGGGCTTCACTTATTAAACCCATGTGGGGATTCGAACCCGGGTCTTCAGCGTGACGAACGGACGCTTTACCAACTAGGCTACCACATTGTGCCGACAGAGATTGAAGTCTTAATGTCTTAAAGTTTGAGTGGCTGAACTGACTGAGTGAGTATGGGTTTACGTCGCATTTAGCAACATTCTAGCAGTATTATTGCAGGGTACAGCGGAAATGGGCTTCACACATCGTAACGTGGGGAATCGAACACGGATCTTCGGCGTGACGAGCAAACGCTGTAACCAGAGGCCCGTTTCACGAAGCACTCTTACCTGTCCGACCTCTTACCACCTCTTACTTTTTAACCCCGTTTCACAAAGACCTCGTACATTTACACTGTGTCGTAAACAGCCCCAGACTTAGGACGCCGATTGATCTGTCGTAAATGCTTTAGGGGGTCGTAAACACTTACAGTACAAAGATGGCGTCAGCGATTATAGATGGTACTGCAAGTGATTAAAACACGCAAACTGATAAGGCCTGAGAAATTGTGAGACAAGTCGAACGTACTCGACACTCTGGATGATCTTGACATGATGTTTTCTAACTGTGCAGAATGTTCCAAGAGACCCACAATTTTTTGACACAATACGAAATGCTGATTCACAGCATTATTTGGTGTACAGTATGATTTCAAATGCGAAAATCGGATAATTACTATGATTATTTAATTCAAAAAATGACATGCTAACGATCACTGATATCAGTTTTTCGTATAATACAAACGATAAATATGAAACGTTGCAGATGAACCTAGAATCGGTTTGGATGCTTTCGAAACTGTACTCACACGAACGCCTAAGTGCTTTCCGCCATATTGGATAGTGTTTACAAAATCCGCGAAGGCCGGTATTGAGACGCCTGCATCACGAATATTCCATAGTCAGTTGCGACAAATGCATCACTGAATTACCGATACATGTTAACA